>NC_088241.1:43962922-44262922 GCF_036934945.1 Oncorhynchus masou masou | reverse complement strand
CCTTCTCTCTCAAACCAAGGCTAAAGATTCTGAATAAAGCACTGATTCAAGGAGAGCGAGAGAAAGGAAGAAAGGAATTATATATTTTATACGGTAGCTGCTTTGTCCTCTTTGTCTGTTTTAATGGTCTCGTGGCTATTTTGGCATCTTTTTGGGGGGCTATTATTTAGGCCCTATGGAGGCAGTGAATAAGCACGCCAACACCGAGCGAGGGTTCAGCGTTTTCATGCTGCCCATGGAAATGAGGGAAGAGTGAAAAACTCTGTGTCACATGCACACCCTCCTCCCTCATCCCTCCCTCTTCCTCCCTCCACCACACAGCCCTCGCTGAATGAAAACCTCCAAAGCTGATTAGTCAAACTTGTGATTTCCAATTTCAAACCCCAGACACAAATCCCTGCACTTAATATCCATGGTAGAAGCGATTCGGGCCCTGCCTCTGCCCCTGTCTCTGCCTCGGCCTCCACTCGCCTTCAGGCAGGCAATGGGGGGAGAAAATGGTCCTCTGTTAGCAGTTTATTCAGAGTGGATGGAGAAGAAGATGAAGGGGAGGAAGAAAAGATAGAAAAGGTAGTGTTTAGAATATCCCACGCTACAGAAGTTAGTGTCTCTTTAGAAGTGTTTATTTGGAACCTCCCATACTTAATGAATCCTGAAGCAGAGTGACACGTTTTCACTGGAATGTTGACTCTATCCGATTTCATCCAGATTTCTATATAAAAGGCAAGAATACAGAGACAACAGAGCAAAAAAGAGAGAGAATGAGGCAAAGAGAGATGGGGGAGGCTAAATATGGAGTCTAATCTAGTCCACAGCCCTCTACCTCCCCGGTGAGGAGCAGCTGTAAGCACCTATCCCATCATTCATCTCTCTCTCCAGGCCATGGTGAGGTGCTCTGCTGTGATCTCCAACACGCTCCGTAACCCCCCCCCCCCCCTTCTCACCTCCCTCCCCATAACTCACCCCCACCAGGGGCCCTTTAAACATCCCTCTTAGCCATTATTCTAACGTTAAATTAACCAGAGCGGGAAACACTGAATGAAAAGCAACCACTCCACTGGACCATAACTCTCCAGATATCTATTAGTTCATCTCCACTTGTCGGCCATTAGGGAATGTAGGGGAAGAATGGTCGGCCATGTACTGTACGTAGAGTATTCCCCTGGGAGAGGTAAAGAGAAATGGTCCAACAATAAAGCCTGTATGGTTCATAATTCTTTACCAGAATAAGGCTGTACAGGTCATAATTCAGTGCCAGTAGAATCCTCGATGGTGGGACATAATTATGAGGTTTATATACTGGACCTGTCACCACAGCGCTATTGTGGGTTCAAGTGGGATGGCCTTTAGGTTTATTGTGTTTGATTAGGATCTGTGTTTTTGAAAATGCAGCAAGTATAAGACATTTTAAAGGCCCACTTCATGCTTTTAACATGTTATAAAGCATTATAACTGCTGGCTTTATTTTTAATGTATTAATTTATTTGACCTATATTTAACTAGGCAAGTCAGTTTAGAACAAATTCTTATCTTCAATGACGGCCTACCCCGGCCAAACCTTAACACGGACGACGCTGGGCCAATTGTGCGCCGCCCTATGGGACTCCAAATCGCGGCCAGTAGTGATACAGCCTGGAACTGAACCAGGGTCTGTAGTGATGCTTCTAGCACTGAGATGCAGTGCCTTAGACCGCCGCGCCACTCAGCAGCGACTTTTGTAACACAAAATCATTGGGTGAGCCGCCATACAGTACCTATCGTAGAATGGGGATTTGGGGGTCACAAAGGGAAATTGATTAAATGGATTTATATATGTTATAGCTATTAACATGGACCGTCAAGCTATTTTATTCTCTGATTCTCTAGACTTGAATAAATTGTGTAAAAATAATTGGATGAATCTTTTGAATCTGACCTTATTGCCATTATCGCAATAAAAGTTATAGCACAAGATAGGCCACACAATAAGGGTATGCACACCCACATGCACGCACACACATACTCTCAAAAAAGGTTTCAGGTTACCACGTCTGGCAAATGCTTTCCGTGCAGCAGAGCATTTTGACGTTTGGACCTTTAATTCTAGTGAGGTTCTAAAGTAAATTGCTCGCAGTTATCATTCCAGGTCTGCTTGAGCACTTTTTCTCTCCTTATCCCCCATCTTCTCCTCCATCTATTTAGAACAGGAGAAGGGGGGGGGGGGGTTAGAACCCTGAGGAGATGTCAGTCATCCATCAGAATCCCAGGTCAATTTGCCATGCTGCCAAATGTGTCACACCACCTCCTCCCCGGTGTCAGGAGTCCTCATTAAAGGGCACAGGGTAAACTAAGGAAGTGAAGGAGCTTTCCTCTTCATTATTCAGAGTCCCCTGCGACCTCCTCACCTCCCACACACACCCCGTAGCCCCAATACCCTTTATAACCCCCCCCCCCCCCTTTACCCCCCCCCCTCCAGGCTACCTATCTGCCCGGTGTGTATCACACAAATGACTCTTTCATTCTCACTCTCTCCTTGTTTCAATTCAATTCGAGGGGCTGTATTTGCACAGGACACATATGTTTCCATTGCCAACGCAAGTGAAATAGATAATAAGCAACAGTTAAATGAACAACGAAAAATGAACAGTTAACATTATACTCACAAAAGTTCAAAAAGAAGAAAGACATTTCAAATGTCATATTATGCATATGTACAGTGTTGTAATGATGTGCAAATAGTTCAAAGTACAAAAGGGAAAATAAATAAACATAAATATGGGTTGCATTTACAATGGTGTTTGTTCTTCCCTGGTTGCCTTTTTCTTATGGCAACAGGTCACAAATCTTGCTGCTGTGATGGCACACTGTGGTATTTCACACAATAGATATGGGAGTTCATCAAAATTGGATTTGTTTTCGAATTCTTTGTGGGTCTGTGTAATCTGAGGGAAATATGTGTCTCTAATATGGTCATACATTGGACAGGAGGTTAGGAAGTGCAGCTCAGTTTCCACCTCATTTTGTGGGCCGTGTGCACATAGCCTGTCTTCTCTTGAGTGCCATGTCTGCCCACGGTGGCCTTTCTAAATAGCAAGGCTATGCTCACTGAGTCTGTACATAGTCAAAGTTTTCCTTCATTTTGGGTCAGTCACAGTGGACAGGTATTCTGCCACTGTGTACTCTCTGTACTAGCATTAGAGTTTGCGCTGTTCTTTTGTAAATTCTTTCCAATGTGTCACGTAATTCTCTTAGTTTTCTCATTATTTGGTTGGGTCTAATTGTGTTTCTGTGGGCTAATTGTGTTTCCTGGGGCTCTGTGGGGTCTGTTTGTGTTTGTGAACAGTCCCAGGACCAACTTGCTTAGGGGGCTCTTCTCCAGGTTCATCTCTCTGTAGGTGATGGCTTTGTTATGGACGGTTTGGGGACCGCTTTCTTTTAGGTGTTTGTAGAATTTTACGGCTCTTTTCTGGATTTTAATTATTAGCAGGTATCTGCCTAATTATGCATTGCATGCATTATTTTGGTGTTTTATGTTGTACACAGAGGATATGGGTTTGTCCATATCCTTGGTTGGAGATTTGACACCAGACCTCACAAGAATAAATGGCAATGGGTTCTACAACTGATTCAAGTGTTTTTTGATAGATCCTAATTGGTATGTCAAATATTATGTTTGTTTTGAAGGCAAAGAAGGCCCTTCTTGCCTTGTCTCTCCGATCGTTCACAACTTTGTGGAAGTTACATGTGGTGCTGATGTTATGGCCGAGCTATGTATAGTTTTTTGTGTGCTCTAGGTCCTCTAGATGGAATTTGTATTCATAGTCCTGGCAACTGGACCTTTTTTGGAACACCATTATTTGTATCTTACTAAGATGTACTGTCAGGGCCCAGGTATGACAGAATCTGAGCAGATGATCTAGGTGCTGCTGTAGGCCCTCCTTTGTTGGGGACAGAAGCACCAGATCATCAGCAAACAGTAGACATTTGACTTCAGACACTAGTAGGGTGAGGCCGGGTGCTGCAGACTGTTCTAATGCCCTAGCCAATTCGTTGATATATATGTTGAAGATATTGCCCCCCCCCCCCGGCCCTGTGGAAATAAATGTGTGTGTTCTTTGCCAATTTTATCTGCACAATTGTTGTTTGTTTACATGGATTTTATAAAGTCGTATTTGTTCTCTTTTCACCAATTTGTATAACAGACCCTCATGCCAAATTGAGTTGAACGTTTTTTTAAATCAACAAAGCATGAGAAGACTTTGTTGATTTTAATTTAAAAAATGTATACCCCTTTTTCCCCCCAATTTCGGGGTATCCAATTGGTAGTAACAGTCCTGTCCCATTGCTGCTACTCCCATACGGACTTGGGAGAGACGAATGTCGAGAGCCGTGCGTCCTCCGCAAGCCGCACTGCTTTTTGACACAACGCCCACTTAACTCGGTAGCCAGCCGCACCAATGTGTCGGAGGAAACACTGTACACCTGGCGATCGTGTCAGTGTGCATTGCGCCCGGCCCACCACAGGAGTCACTAGTGCGGGTTGGGACAGGAACATCCCTGCCGGCCAAACCCTCCCCTAACCCGGATGATGCTGGGCCAATTGTACGCTGCCCAATGGGTCTTCTGGTCACTTCCGTCTGCGACAGAGCCTGGACTCAAACCAGGTTCTCTAGTGTCACAGCTAGGACTGCAAAGCAGTGCCTTCGACCTCTGCTCCTCTCGGGAGGCGTTTGTTTGTCAATTAGGGTGTGCAGGGTGAATACGTGGTCTGTTGTATGGTAATTTAGTAGAACGCCAATTTGACACTTGCTCAGTACATTGTTTTTGCTGAGGAAATGTACGAGTCTGCTGTTAATGATAATGCAGATGATTTTTCCAAGGTTGCTGTTGACGCATATCCCACGATAGTTATTGGGGTCAAGTTTGTCTCTTTTGTGGATTGGGGAGATCAGTCCTTGGTTCCAAATATTGGGGAAGATGCCAGAGCTGAGGATGATGTTAAAAAGTTTAATTGGCCTTTTTGCTTTGGAGGGTTTGTATTTTGTCCTGTAGTTCATTCAATGTATTTGGAGAATCCAGTATGTTCTGGTTGTCTTTAATAGTTGATTTTAAGATTTGTATTTGAGCCAAAAAGATTTGAGAAGTGGTTTATCCATACATATTCGTTTTGGATAGGTAACTCTTTGTTTTGTTGTTTGTTTAGAGTTTTCCAATTTTCCCAGAAGTAGTTAGATTCTATGGATTCTTCAAAAGCTGATTTCTGACTTGCTGTTCCTTCTTTTTCCATAGTGTATTTCTGTATTGTTATAGTGATTCACCATAGTGTCGGCTCAGGTTTTCTGATTCTCAATGTTTTTGGTTGGATACGTTTCTGAATTTCTTTCTTATGTGTTTGCAGTCTTCATCAAACCATTTGTCATTGTTGTTCATTTTCTTAGGTTGTCTTGACATTTTTAGATTTGATTGGAAAGCTTAGAGGTCAAATATACTATTTCGGTTTACTACTGCTAAGTTTACACCTTCACTATTACAGTGACACATTTTGTCCAGGAACATGTCTAGAAGGGATTGAATTTGTTGTAGCATAATTATCTTTTTGGTAGATTTCCACACTACTTTCCTTCCATCTGTAGCATTTCTTAATATTATTCCGTTCCTTTGGCTTTGATGCCTCATGATTGAGCATAGCTCTGTTCAAGTAGATGTGATTTTGCTGTGATCTGATAGGGGTGTCAGTGGAATGACTGTGAACGCTATAAGAGACTCTGGGTTGAGGTCAGTGATAAAGTAGTCTACAGTACTACTGCCAAGAGATGAGCTATAGGTGTACCTACCATAGGAGTCCCCTCGGAGCCTACCATTGACTATGTACATACCAAGTGTCCGACAGCTGCAGGAGCTGTGACCCGTTTTTGTTGGTTATGTTGTCGTAGCTTTGTCTTGGGGGGCATTTGGGGGAGGGAATGCTGTCACCTCAGACCTTCTTTATTCCAGGATAAGATAGTAAAAGCTTTGTGTTCCATTGTGTTTTGTGTTGTTTTTATGTGGTTTAGGCCCAGACCATCAAAGTTGGTGTGAACAGAGCATGTTGAGCATCTGATACATACCTCTTAGGTGGCAGGATGGGACTTGGGCGTGTGTAATAGTGGGGGTTGGGCCTGTTGCTCTGCTCAGGGCCTGGGCATATGCCCTGCTTTTCTCTCTCTCTCTCTCCTTCTGCCTCTCACATCCCCCTCTGTTCATTCTCTAAGGCCTGACAGTTAGAGGCTGTGAAAGGCAGAGTTGTTAATAGGAAGGTTCCTTCCCACCGGTGGGCACTGTGTGCTCTCCGTCCATCTAAAGTGGGGTGTCAGAGAGAAAGTAGCCAGCCGCTCTTCTGTAATGGACGTTCATACAATGGAGAGAGAGAAGGAGTCCCAAATGGCACCCTATTTCCTTTGTAGGCCCATAGTAGTGCACTATATAGGGAATAGGGTGCCATTTGAGATGCATCCAGAGTGTTTTGGGACAGTATTGGGAGAAGAGAAATAGTGCACCATTTAAGACTTCAGACATTATCCAAAGGCTATTTTCGATAAGAGGACTAAGTGTGTGGGCATGGTAGACTACACTTGTGACCCTTAGTACTAGATACAGGAATTTGACATTTCTGTTCAATTGTGATTGATGGTATTTGGTAGAAGGTTATCCTTTACAGTGTATATCCACTACATGTTTGGTGTTTCAGCATGTGCGTTTTGTCTTCTTGTCATTTCTTTTGATTAGTTTCCTGGGAGTTGAGGTTGTATTTTATGTAACTTTGTTGTAAAACAGATTTCTCACTTCACTTCAACACAACTAATTTAATTTAGTCCACAAATAAAGAATCAATTCACGGACAAGAAAGACTTCAGAGCTGCC
This sequence comes from Oncorhynchus masou masou, assembly GCF_036934945.1. NCBI lineage: Eukaryota > Metazoa > Chordata > Actinopteri > Salmoniformes > Salmonidae > Oncorhynchus > Oncorhynchus masou. The sequence goes on along the minus strand of NC_088241.1, from coordinate 44,256,043 downwards.
TTCACTTCACAGCCAACAAAAAATCGCTCAATATACTTTGGGATTTTAGATTGTTGTTTTGCTGCAGATATACTGAACAAAAATATAAATGCAACATTCAACTTTTTTCAAGGATTTTATTGAGTTACAGTTCATATAAAGAAATCAGTCAATTGAAATAAATCCATTAGTTCCTAATCTATGGATTTCACATGACTGGGAATACAGACACGCATCTGTTGGTCACGGATACCTTTAAAAAAAAGGTAAGGGCGTGAATCAGAAAACCAGTCACTATCTGGTGTGACCACTATTTGACTCGTGCAGCGTGACTTCTCCTTTGCATTCAGTTGATTAGGCTTTTGATTGTGGCCCGTGGAATGCTGTCCCACTCGTCTTCAGTGGCTGTGGGATGTTGCTGGATATTGAAGAGAACTGGAACACGCTGTCGCCCTGGAAGAGCTGGCACATTTTCAGCTTCCAGGAATTGTGTAGAGATCCTTGCGACATGGGGCTGTGCATTATCATGCTGAAACATGAGGTGATGGCGGCGGATGAATGGTAAGACAATGGGCCTCAGGATCTCGTCACGGCATCTCTGTGCATTCAAATTGCCATCAATAAAATGCAATTGTGTTCGTTGTCTGTAGCTTATGCCTACCCACACCATAACCCCACCGCCACCACGATGACATCAGCAAACCGCTCGCCCACACGACGCCATACACGTGGTCTGTGGTTGTGAGGCCGTTTGATCCTACTACCAAATTCTCTAAAACGACGTTGGAGGAGGCTTTTGATAGAGAAATGAACATTCAATTATCTGGCAACAGCGCTGGTGGACATTCCTGCAGTCAGCATGCCAATTGCACACTCCCTCAAAACTGTAGATATCTGTGGCATTGTGTTGTGTGACAAAGCTGCACATTTTAGTGGCTTTGTCCCCAGCACAAGGTGCACCTGTGTAATTATCCTGCTGTTTAATCAGCTTCTTGATACACCACACCTGTCAGCTGAATGGATTATCTTGGCAAAGGAGAAATGCTCGCTGACAGGGATGTAAACAAATTTGTGCACAAAATATGAGAGAAATAAGCTTTTGGTGCTTATGGAACATTTCTGGGATCTTTCATTTCAGCTCATGAAACATGGGACCAACACTTTACATGTTGTGTTTATATTTTTGTTCAGTGGACTTTTGAGAGAATCATAGAAACAGGAGTTTCTTGTTAATGGGATTCTGGAGATGTTTCTGAAGGCTGTGATCTCCCTCCTCCAGATATGAAGGGGTGAGTGGGGGGTGAGACAGGCAGAGATTGGTGGGGGAGACATGGTGGAGGTGAGAGGTGCGGAGCGAAGGGGAGGAAACAGGAGGGAAATGGGTGAGGTATGTGTAGCGGGAGACGAGGGGGTGAGGTGGGAGGAGTCTGGGGGAATCTATCCAGCCCAATAACACAGTGATTTAGGAGAGAATGAAGCCTGTACCCTCCCTGCAGTAAACAACAACTCAATGAGTAGTGGCTCACTGCTCACCTGAGACCTGAGACAGAACACTTGATCACCTGACTGTGTTATTGACATCGACATTCTGGGTAGATGGAGTGAAGGGAGCAGAGGAGAGAGGAGGATGGAGGAGAAGAGAGGAAGAAGAGGAGAGGGGGGTGTTTGACGCTAGCTGGCTGACATTCTTTAGTTCTATCTGGGTGTGAGAGATAGCTTCTAACCCCTGGAAGGGGTTGAAGGTTAGAGTGTTCCACTGTGGATTGGAGGAGCCAGTTACATACGTTATCCTATTCACTGAGACTCACGAATGACTGTTGTTGCCGAAACGGTTAGTCTGCTTGGTTCTGTTCCCTCTTAACTGTGGTTGTATCCCAAACTGCATCCTATTCCCTATTTTATTGCACTACTTTTGACCCAGCCTCATCTCATGGGTGTTGTTTTGTTCGTTAAAGCCTGCTTTTTTATCGTAGCTTTAATCTATTTAACAGCCTGGTATCAGAATAATATGCTGTGTATTGCTGGTCTGTGGCCAGGTATCTGTGACGGAAGCTGCCGATTCATTTCAGTTTGATTATTAATTCAGAAATCAATTAGCCGTCGTCAGAGTGTGAGTGTGTGTGTGTGTGAGATGAATGTGGATTAATTAGGCCGTAGGTGTAGCAGTGTAGGGAACCCTGCCCCCTCTCTGTTATCTGTCTGATGTGAGTTTAGATGGCTCCCACACATTACTCTCACACAATTCATCTAATTATTGATTTTAGTTCCTCTGCATCATCGACAGCAACTGTTTTCAGGGGAAATGGAAAGAGAGCCTGCGACACGACTTCCGCTTTAGGACGTAAACAAGGCGACGCTCCAGCTCAACTCCTCCTCTACATTTACTAGATTGGTTGAACAGTGCAAATGAGAACCTCCCCCGACAATTTATTTTATGTAGTCAAGACCAGAAAAGAGAAATGCCACTCAGGCTACGCTAGGTTAGTTCCCCTCCATCTAATTCATATCACAGATTCCTCTCTCTCACTCTCTCTCTACAGCTTGCTCAACTTGATCCAACTAGAAAAACAGCTACAGTATCTTTAGGTGATCTGTAATCATAATGTGTACATTCTGACTATGTGACCTGACAAAGCAAGTCACTGGGCCCTATCTTATCAGGAAGGTTAGAGTGTAAAATATATACAGCATTAAACATTGAGTAGAGGAAAATGAACCTGGGAATTAAAGTAGATTTGATGCCTGTGATCTGACAACCCTTTCACTGATGGAATAGACCCTAGACCTTAATCAAATCCTCCTCTCATCTGGTGTGTGTGTGTAGATTTTAGAAAGTGCAGCGCTAGGCTCTTAGAAACTTGTTTTTCTTCTTCGCACAACTGTGACACATGAAGGTATCAGGGTGAGACATACAGAATGACGTCTTCTGGAGATGTGGATGTGGGCATGATGAGGGCGAGGGTGAGAGAGCAGAGCTGGGGTAATGACAAATGTCATCTGCATACCTCCCCCATGTTGAGGAACAATCCTTAAAATGAAGGGGATTGTGTCACTCAAGTGGTAAGTCAGCGTGTGTGTGTGTGTTCATGTTCATGTGTGTGAGAGCGTGCAGATGTGGGTGGGCAGGGTATCTTTGACATTTGACAGTCTATGAGGGATAAGCGTTCACAGGTATTTGCATGAACGTATGAGAGCATGTGTGTGTGTGTGTGTGCCAATCTGCCTGTACGTGTGCGTGTGCATGTGTGTCAGTGCGCACTGTAGCAGCAGTCAGTGGGGTCATCCCGGCAGCCCTCAGACACAGATCACTCAGCGAGCTTCTAAGCCGAGGTCACACCCCACACGGTCACTTTCATTGAGCCGCCGTACCCGACCGGCCCCTCACGGCTATCACACAGGGGCCCCTGACAGCTACCATCAGCAAGTCACTAATCCCTATTTAGGCCTGGGTAAACAATGAGATTTCCCCCCTCCCTAATCACTCTATCCCTCTCTCTATCCCTCATCCCAGCCAGCCCACTTCACACACACACACACACACACACACACACACACACACACACACACACACACACACACACACACACACACACACATACACACACCAATGCAACACACACAACTCCCCTGCTTAGCGCCTCCAGAGTTCAAAAGGCCCATATGGGACAGACTGGGATTCCTGGTCAATCCCATTGTTCCTCAGGTTATCCCTTCTCTCAGCACCTGGAGTGGAGGAGGATTAGGAATCCCTAGCACACTGCCCCGACACCCTGGACCTTTACTGCTACAAGAATGCTTTTTACTCTTTCACTTTTATCCTCCCTCTGTTCTTTTTGCCCCTTTCTTTTCCCTTTCTTTTCAAATGCCATATGTTCTGGTTGAATGAGACTTATCTAATGGGGATGGGTTTACACCTGCTTAGTTCCCACTGTCTTTGTCTTTGTCTTTGTGTGTGTGTGTGTGTGTGTGTGTGTGTGTGTGTGTGTGTGTGTGTGTGTGTGTGTGTGTGTGTGTGTGTGTGTGTGTGTGTGTGTGTGTGTGTGTGTGTGTGTGTGTGCGTGCGTAGGTCAATAGGTGAGCCAGTTCCCTGTAGGCTGCTAGTTATGTGTTGATGATATGGCCGCTCGGAAAGTCAACTCTGGACATAGCTGTCTTCAACCCAGGTGAAAAAGGCGAAAGGCCATGTTTACAGTTCCTGGTTGTAACTCAACCCAGCCCAAGGACATGAAACATGTATGACATGTAGTTAGTCATTCACTGACATGTTTTCCAGATAAGGTGGAGCGCAATGTAGGTTTTGAAACCACGCTGTCTGTGTTATACTGCCTGACAAACCTCTGGAGCTGTTATCTGGACTGTTTGCTTGGCTAGTTACAAACTGAGCAGAGAGAGAAGGTGAGAGAGAAAAGGAGGGAGAGAGAGAGAGAGGTTCAGTGCTATTCTGGGAAGAGAGGTTGTTTATCATACTCTTTTCTCTTTCAGAGAGAGAGAGAGAGTAGATGGAGGTGAAGATGTGGTGATGAAGCGATAGAAGGAGATGACACAAAGTTGGCCGCTGCGTAACTATTAGCTGTTCACCCCTGATATAGCTGGGCAGGTGTAGATATGATATACTCCCCTACTGAGATGTTTTTCAACAGCATAAACCTTAAATCACGGCCCCGGTGGAACGCCAGGACAGGGATCAGATCTAGAATGTAATGTGCTCTAGGACCCGACGCTCTGTTGAAGACACCTTTTGAGTTAGAACACAGCTCACTCCTTGTTATTTGGGTTCTGCACTTGTGCTTCCCTTCAACACATGTTCAGGGATCATCTGTAAATAGCAAGGTGGTGATGGCAGTGAAAGGATCTCGTAATAATGGTGTCATTGTGTGGAGTGCAGCTGGTCCTGTAAATTGATGCCGTACAATCGTCTGTTCTGTCTAGCGACACTATATATGCAAAAGTATGTGGACACCCCTTCAAATTAGTGGATTTGGCTCTTTCAGCCACACCTGTTGCTGACAGCCGCGTAGTTTTAGGCCGCACAAGCTCACAAAACAGGACCGCAGAGTACTGAAGCGCCTAACGCGCAAAAATCATCTGTCTTCGGTTGCAACACTCATTGCTGAGTTCCATACTGCCTCTGGAAGCAACGTCAGCACAATAACTGTTCGTCAGGGGGAGTCATGAAATCAAATCAAATGTATTTATATAGCCCTTCTTACATCAGCTGATATATCAAAGTGCTGTACAGAAACCCAGCCTAAAACTCCAAACAGCAAGCAATGCAGGTGTAGAAGCACGGTGGCTAGGAAAAACTCCCTAGAAAGAAACCTAGAGAGGAACCAGGCTATGAGGGGTGGTCAGTCCTCTTCTGGCTGTGCCGGGTGGAGATTATAAAAGAACATGGCCAAGATGTTCAAATGTTCATAAATGGCCAGCATGGTCAAATAATAATAATCACAGTAGTTGTCCAGGGTGCAACAAGTCAGCACCTCAGGAGTAAATGTCAGTTGGCTTTTCATATCCAATCATTGAGAGTATCTCTACTGCTCCTGCTGTCTCTAGAGAGTTGAAAATAGCAGGTCTGGGACAGGTAGCACGTCTGGTGAACAAGTCAGGGTTCCATAGCCGCAGGCAGAACAGTTGAAACTGGAGCAGCAGCAAGGAGTCATCATGCCAGGTAGTCCTGAGGCATGGTCCTAGGGCTCAGGTTCTCAAAGAAAGAAAGAAAGAAAGAAAGAAAGAAAGAATTAGAGAGAGCATACTTAAATTCACACAGGACACCGGATAAGACAGGAGAAATACTCCAGATATAACAGACTGACCCTAGCCCCCGACACATAAACTAATGCAGCATAAATACTGGAGGCTGAGACAGGAGGGGTCAGGAGACACTGTGGCCCCATCCAATGATACCCCCGGACAGGGCCAAACAGGCAGGATATAACCCCACCCATTTGCCAAAGCACAGCCCCCACACCACTAGAGGGATATCTTCAACCACCAACTTACCATCCTGAAAAAAGGCCGAGTATAGCCCACAAAGATGTCCACCACGGCACAACCCAAGGGGGGGCGCCAACCCAGACAGAAAGACCACGTCAGCGACTCAACCCACTCAAGTGACGCAGCCCTCCAAGGGACGGCATGGAAGAGCACCAGTAGGCCAGTGACTCAGCCCCTGTAATAGGGTTAGAGGCAGAGAATCCCAGTGGAGAGTGGGGAACCGGCCAGGCAGAGACAGCAAGGGCGGTTCGTTGCTCCAGAGCCTTTCCATTCACCTTCACACTCCTGGGCCAGACTACACTCAATCATATGACCTACTGAAGAGATGAGTCTTCAGTAAAGACTTAAAGGTTGAGACCGAGTCTGCGTCTCTCACATGGGTAGGCAGACCATTCCATAAAAATGAAACTATATAGGAGAAAGCCCTGCCTCCAGCTGTTTGCTTAGAAATTCTAGGGACAATTAGGAGGCCTGCGTCTTGTGACCTTAGCATACGAGTAGGTATGTACTGCAGGACCAAATCGGAAATATACAGTAGGTAGCAGCAAGCCCATGTAATGCTTTGTAGGTTAGCAGTAAAGCCTTGAAATCAGCCCTTGCCTTAACAGGACGCCAGTGTAGCCAGCCATTTTTTGAGTAATGAATAATGCTTCACCATCTGGCAGTTCGACAGACGAATCTGGGTTTGGCGGATGCCAGGAGAAAGCTACCTGCCCGTATGCATATTGCCAACTATCAAGTTTGGTTGAGGAGGAATAATGGTCTGGAACTGTTTTTCATGATTTGGGATGGTTCCCTTGGTTCCAATGAAGGGAAATCTTACTGCGTCAGCATACAATGACATTCTAGACAATTCTGTGCTTCAAACTTTGTGGCAACAGTTTGGTGAAGGACCTTTCCTGTTTCAGCATGACAATGCCCCCGTACACAAAGCGAGGTCCATACAGAAATGGTTTACCGAGATTGGTTTGGAAGAACTTGACTGGCCTGCACAGAGCCCTGACCTCAACCTCATTGAACACCTTTGGAATGAATTGGAACTCCAACTGTGAGCCAGGCCTAACCGCCCAACATCAGTACCCGACCTCACTAATACTCTTGTGATTGAATGGAAGCAAGCCCCCACAGCAATGTTCCAACATCTATCAGAAAGCCTTTCTAGAAGAGCGGAAGCTGTTATAGCAGCAAAGGGGAGGCCAACTCCATATTAATGCCCATGATTTTGGAATGAGATGTTCATTGAGCAGGTGACTATATACTTTTGGTCATGCCGTGTACATTGCTGGCTACAGGGTTAACAATGTTACCCCCTTGTGCGTGTGTCTACCTCGGACCAGGCCTGAGCTTTGTCCTGGCTTGTCCTTCCTGCCCTGTAGCCCTCTACACCCGCTCCTCCCCACCTTATAGGTTATCCCAGTACTGTTCCTCCCTCAATAGCTGCCTCTGTACATTCTAGAATGCTGGCCCTCTCAGCCAATGACCTGAAGGCATCCCAGGAAACACTCTGACATCATCACGTCACCCCGCTACTGTCTCAGAGCTGAATGATGGCTTTGTGCAGTTTGTGCATGTGTGTGTGTGTGTGTGTGTCTGAGAGTAGCCAGCACACTAAAAACAAATGGTTCTATTTGGAGCCAAATAAGGGTTATTTGGCTTGTAACCATAGCGGAACGCTTTTTGGTGCTATATAGGTTCTATAAAGAAATATGCTCATAAGAATCGAAATTGAACCTTTCTGGTGCTATAAATAACTGTTTCCTAAGGTTCTATAAAGAACCATTAATAAAAGGTTCCATATAGTGGCAAAAGAGTATTCCGCCATGATTACAAACCTTATTGGGGCTATATTGAACACTTTTTATGATTCTTTATTAAGGAACCTTCATGGAGAATGGTTCATTGTAGATTATTTTGAAAAACCATTCAAAAATGTTTTTTTTCTGGTTAGCCATATTATATTGCTTAAATTGCATAGATGTTATTATTGTATTAATTCACAAGTTGAATCAGGAGTTCTATCCCTCGAACAGTTGGGCCTCCCTAAGGAGAGAATTGAGGACAACGGATCAATTTACAGAAGGCCAAACGTTAGTCTTTCACAAGAAACCATAACTGTCCATAGCCATCTATAACATGGGTTGGCATAGCCTAACAGATTAAATGAACTGAAATGACATTCTCACTCACATTTGCACAAAAAGAGCTGTAAGCAAACCACGCCCCAAAATATTTGAATGAACCAACGCCCCTAAAAGAGGAACAAACCCTTTTCTGAACAGCAAAGAACCATTGAAGGGCTCAAAGGGTTCTTTGAGTCATTATGGTTGCACATAGAACCCTCACTCTTCCCAAAGAACCCTTGAAGAAACCTCAAATCTTAGTGTGTATTGACGAGAGAGAGTGACAGGAGCAGCATACTGTGAAATAGTGCCAAGGTCAGCCTGGGGATGCTTTCATGCCTACTGGTCTCTCTTGGCCCTCTATAATGATGCCGAATGGGACAATGGGCGTGTTGTAGGGCGGCTGTGGGAAGAGCCTGCTCTGTGTGGCTCTGATGACTGGGGCTAGGCTAGCTACCCGTGAAGCAGCACACGACGACCAGACAGATCTGGGTCTGGTTGACGGGTGTTGTTTCAGTGGCACTGAAGTACAGACAAGATGTGCCTCTGCATACAGAGCAATAGTAACTATACATTCACATTGTGCAGGTGAGTTTTGCCTTCCAGAGACAGTTGGTCTTGTTGTGCTCAGCCTGTAGAATGCTCTGTCGTCGGGCAGAAAGTGTACTGCATTCTCTGTAGTAACCTCTAGATTGAAACGCTGATGCAACCTGGTGAAAGGAACTGGCTCTGTCAGATGAAACCACGGTGTTGCTGGCCTGTCAATGCAATACTTAGCACAGACAATAGCATTTCACATTTCAGCAGACGCTCTTATTCAGAGCGACTTCCAGTAGCGAGTGCATGCATCGTCACATATGTTTTTGTACTGGTCCCACGTGGGAATCGAGTCCACAACCCTGGCGTTGCAAGTGCCATGCTCAGCCAACTGAGCCACACGGGGCCACATATGCAGGTTGTGGTTATCTCTGCTGCATAAGACTCTCGGTATCGTGTTGTGTCGGCCTCAGCACTGAATCAACAGTTCACAGCGCCGTAGTGCAATTAACAGCCGACTGTATATTGCTGTGTTGACAGTTTTAATGTATTCAGTTTCATTACAGAGAGTAATTGTCAAATTGACTTTTTTTTTAACTCACAAGGACAGCCATATTTCTGTCAGGCAACAGTGCATTTTCATTGAAAACTCTCTGAGTTATAGCAGCGCGGGGAGATGCCTGGTCTATCTATGCCTTGTTATGCTGACAAGAAGACGGCATTCATTAATAAATATTGATGTTGTAACTTATTTATGTTGTACCGTTCTACGCCAGTTATCTCTACTCTTCTATTGTTAGGATTCTAAACCCAGATCCCAGAAGCCACCTGGTTATCCTGCAGATAGCAACATGTTCCTTTGTAACTCCTGGAAGGTTTTACCACCATTCCAAAGAATCGCTACCATCTCTCTTTCAACTCCCTGTTCCACTAGCGTAGCGCTCCGACACGGCTGTTTTGATCTTGTGTGACAAGTGTGAGGGTTCTTGCAGACACACAGAGCAGTGCAGTGCAGAGACAGCTCTTTGATGGTTAAAGTTAATGAGACTGTGGCTGCTTCCAATTTGGAAACCTATTCCCTACATAGTGCACTATTCTGGTCAAAAGTAGTGCACTATGTAGGGAATAGGGTGCAATTTGAGATGCACACTGGTTGTGTTTGGCTTCTCTCATTATACCTACACAGGGGGCTGAAGCTCTGCTCTACTCCTCGTCTTTGTAGCGGGATCCTGTGTCTCCCGATATAGTCTAACTTTTAGTTTCTCTCTTTCTCCTCCCTCTCTTTTCCTTGCTCTCTCCCTCATTCCCTACCCTCTCCCTCTTGCTTTCTCTTTCCCTCTCCCTCAATCGCTCTCTCTCTCCTTTCACTTTCTCGTTCCCCTCTCTCCCTCAATCTCTCTCTCTCTTTTCTCTCTCTCTCTCTCGCTTTCTCTTTCCCCTCTCGGCCTCAATCTCTCTCTCTCTCTCTCTCCTGTGTCTGAAGTAGATAATGTAATCAGTAGAGCATGATGAGAACAATGACAGTGTCGTGTTGCTGACGCAAAGCAGACACCTCTTCAAAAGCCACCTAATACTCTTTACTCTATACGTGACTATCTGCTTGACTGACTGACTAGAGAATAGTGCAGTGCAGATAGGGGAGGGGTGGAGACGGGTGGCAGGGCTAAACATGTACCCCTTGTCAAAGGAGAGTGCATGGTAGAGGTTGGGGTCATGGGAATGTGGGGAGGAGGTGGTTTGAGGGGGTGAGGTTGTTTGGTTTTCTGATAAGGCAAACATCTGTTTTGCTGTTTTTATCTTTGGCAGAGCTACTGGCACACAGGAGCTAGGGTAGGGAGACCATCTAATCAGTCCAGACACAGAGAGGGGAAGACAGAGAGAGTGTAGCGAGAGGGAGAGCAAGAAGCGCGCGCGAGAGAGAGAGAGAGAGAGAAATAGAGAGACTGAAGCGACAGATAGAGAAGTGAGAGAGAGTGAGTATGACTGTCCGCTCAATCATCTATCCGTTGACTAGCATTGTGACTCCAAAACTGTTTTCCACTAGTGTGATGTTGCATATCACGTCTGTGGAAGATTCAGTGGCGCCACTTCGTTCTCCTTTTTCCTCATGATGAGTTAGTAGTATTGTAAGTTTACAGTGTTTTGCCTTAAGATATCGGGGCCAGTTTTCCCACGGGTCCCTTTTTTACCCATTGTTTACCCATTCTCTATTTCCTATACTGTTCTCTTCAATCCTCTCAGTTTGTCTCTCATGCACTCACAGGACTTGACATTTTCAATCTGGAGGAGTTAAAAAAAAAAGTTAAACTCAATTTAAGTCAATGTTTTTTTACTTTGTTAAAATATGTAATATTGATATATGGAATCCTCTCTGGGTATCACTATTCATTGAAGTCCTATCCACTGTCACACTCTATGTGTCCCCATTAGCACCCTATTCTCTATGTAGTGCACTACTTTTCACCGGGGTCCATAGGGGACTTTTGGTTGTCTGTTTGTGTAACGAGCCATGACAGTATGTCTGAAGGAGTGTATAGATCTGGTTCCAGTCAGAGTTAATGAATCTAGGTGGGCAGTGTCAGTGGGTGTCTCTGTTTGTCACTATCTGCCTCATGAGACCTGACACGTTTATAGAGCTGTGTGGGGCCCTAAGGGGAAAGAGATGCAGCACACACACACACACACACACACACACACACACACACACACACACACACACACAGTTAATCAGGATGCCCTTCATCATTACTGGAGTTTATCAGGACGTGCAGGGAAGCATTTGGACACAGACCCAACTGTAGAGAGTCTATGGTGTCAACTTACAGTTAGTAGAGAAAAGGGAGGACATGTCCGTCCTGAAAAATGACATTTCTTCTGGTCTCGGGTTTCAAGTGAGAGGAGATCAGTGGACAAAAAGGCTCCTTAATGACAGTGTCAATCCAAAAGACAAAAAAAGAGACCTTTATATTGAGGAGATTAAACTTTAGTGAGCTCTGGTTTCAAACAATAGAGAGAGGGAGTATATTACGTTAACTGCTTTCATCATATCTCCTTGTCTCCTGGTGCTACATCAACTTATTCTTTAACCCTATTACTCCAATGGTTTATTCCATATCATTTGCCAGATTATTTTTTCATTTCTGCGAGGGCCCGATTACCAGTCATCGGTGTCGAGACTCATGCGTCGAGACGTATTGTACAGCTAGAGATAACGTCGAGAGTCCAACTGCCGCTTTATGTGAAATGTGGGTGTAAAAAGTAACACTTATTTTATTTTCAGTAGTTTGTTTTCCACGGCCTGCTTCTTTTGTAGACAATCAGTTACTCTTTTACACCACAGGCAAAAGCTTTCGTCTCTATTCAGAGATGACGCCAGGACTGCATTCATGTTCATGTAACGACGTTCTTCGTTTGTCGAAAGAGAGTCGGACCGAAATGCAGCGTGTTGGTTACTCATGTTTATTAATTGAACAAACGACGATACATGCAAAAACAAAAACAACAAACGGAACGTGAAAAACCTATACAGCCTGTCTGGTGAACACTAACACAGAGACAGGAACAATCACCCACGAAATACAAAGCGAAACCCAGGCTACCTAAATACGGTTCCCAATCAGAGACAACGAGAATCACCTGACTCTGATTGAGAACCGCCTCAGGCAGCCAAACCTATGCAACACACACCCCTAATCAGCCACAATCCCAATAACTAAAAAAACCCACTAAGAATTACAACAAACAATAAACCCATGTCACACCCTGGCCTGACCAACTAATTAACTAAAACACAAAATACTAAGACCAAGGCGTGACAGTTCATTTTAATAGCTGGGAGTCAAAGATTATTCTTCCCCTTTTGTCTTGAAATTGTTGTAATGAAAATGTACTCCAACTACATGGGATTTATTTTCATTGGAATTCATTCACAGCTGAATGAAAAGATACAGGCTGACATTTAAATGATCCTGCATAATGAAGGATATAGAAACAAACATGTCACTAAGAAACAATTGGAATTATCCTGCTGTTTGAGGTCATTTTTATTCAATTGAACGTGTTTTACAGGATTGACTTTGATTTGAATAGAGGATATTTGAAGTTTTGCGTTAGTTTTCTTCATTTGAAGAAAAGTCTTTCAAAGCTTTTGACCTTGCAAACTCCCATAATCTTTAACACTTGTCACGAAGAGTACTCATTTTATTTTATTACGATTACACACCATTTTATATAATATACTAAGGTCAAGGTCATATAATTATTCTAAATAGCTTCCAACTCTGGATATTTAGAGGGACTCTCCAATGCAGTCTCTCAAGGTTTAATATGGTTTACTAAGTCAAAAGTCACAAGTTAAACTCTTCAATGACTTAATTTATGCAATTTACGTTTGAATCTGTAACATGTTGACTTCACAGACTTCACAAGCTTTTTCCTCTCCTTCTCTCGCTTTTGTAGGTAATTCTTAACATGTGTCATTTTCACTGCTAGCAGGCGTTTTCAGATAAGTGTCCATTTTGAAGCCCACAGTGTCAGGGGGAATTATTGTGACGCTGGAGTAGATCCAGAAACCCCTTGTTGTTTACTCTTCTGTCATTTAACCCTGGACTTAAAATGTAGGTTCCCCTCCTTCTCCTGAGCAAACACCCAAGGACTTAAGAGATTGAAGGAAGAGCTCAAACTCTTCCCAAAGAAAAATAGAGGCAGAAAACTGAAGTTTGAGAAAGTGACGTTTTAGGGGCCTTGCCTCCTAGGGGTGTTTTGTATTTCTAGCTAGTAAACTATAGAATAAGTAACTTCACAAGTGTGCATGCGTGTGTGTGTGTTGTGTTGTGTTAAATGAGATTAAGCAGTTTACTGCTGACAAGTCTATTTGTATTTTATTAGAGATCCCCATTAGCTGCTGCCAAGGCAACACAAAATGTATGATACCACCATACAACAATATTGCAATGTACGTGTGTGTAGAGTGCGTGTGTCTGTACCTGTGCGTGTCTATACCTGTGTGTGTCTGTACCTGTGTATGTGTCTCTTCACAGTCCCTGCTGTTCCAAAATGTGTATTTTTATCAGTTTTTAAAAAATCTGAGTCTACTGCTTGCATCAGTTACCTGATGTGGAATATAGTTCCATGTAGTCATGGCTCTATGCAGTACAGTGCACCTCCCATTGTCTGTTCTGGACTTAGGGATTGTGAAGAGACCTCTGGAGTAGAGGTCGACCGATTAATCGGAATGGCCGATTAATTAGAGCCGATTTCAAAAACACTAATAGCGTTTCAAACTTCACTCGCTCTGAGCCTTGGGGTGGTTGATTCCCTTGCTCTGCATGGATAACGCTTCGATGTGGTGGCTGTTGTTGTTGTGTTGCTGGTTCGAGCCCAGGGAGGAGCGAGGAGAGGGACAGAAGCTATACTGTTACACTGGCAATACTAAAGTGCTAATGAAGGTTAATGAAATACAAATAGTATAGAGGGAAATAGTCCTATAATAACTACAACCTAAAACTTCTTACCTGGGAATATTGAACTCATGTTAAAAGGAACCACCAGATAGTCCTATAATAACTACAACTTAAAACTTCTTACCTGGGAATATTGAAGACTCATGTTAAAAGGAACCACCAGCTTTCATATGTTCTCATGTTCTGAGCAAGGAACTGAAACGTTAGCTTTCTTACATAGCACATATTGCACTTTTACTTTCTTCTCCAACACTTTGTTTTTGCATTATTTAAACCAAATTGAACATGTTTCATTATCTACTTGAAGCTAAATTGATTTTATTGATGTATTATATTAAGTTAAAATAAGTGTTAATTCAGTATTGTTGTAATTGTCATTATTACAAATACATTTTTTTTAATCGGCCTATTAATCGGTATCGGCTTTTTTGGTCCTACAATAATCGGTATCGGCGTTTAAAAATCATAATCGGTCGACCTCTACTCTGGTGGCATGTCTGGTGGGGTATGTATGGATGTCCATGTTGTGCTAATAGTTTAAACAGACAGCTCGGTACATTCAGCTTGCCAACACCTCTTACAAAAACAAGTAGTGATGACGTCAATCTCTCCTCCACTTTGGGCCAGGAGAGATTGACATGCATATCATTCATGTTAGCTCTCCGTGGACATTTAAGGGCCAGCCGTGCTGCCCTGTTCTGAGCCAATTGTAAGTTGGCACCTGACCAACTACTTAGTGGCACCTGACCACACTACTGAACAGTAGCCCAGGTGTGACAAAACTAGAGCCTGTAGGACCTGTCTTGTTGATAACGTTGTTAAGAAGGGAGAAACTAGAGCCTGTAGGACCTGTCTTGTTGATAACGTTGTTAAGAAGGTAGAAACTAGAGCCTGTAGGACCTGTCTTGTTGATAACGTTGTTAAGAAGGGAGAAACTAGAGCCTGTAGGACCTGTCTTGTTGATAACGTTGTTAAGAAGGTAGAAACTAGAGCCTGTAGGACCTGTCTTGTTGATAACGTTGTTAAGAAGGTAGAAACTAGAGCCTGTAGGACCTGTCTTGTTGATACCGTTGTTAAGAAGGTAGAAACGAGTGCCTGTAGGACCTGTCTTGTTGATAACGTTGTTAAGAAGGTAGAAACTAGAGCCTGTAGGACCTGTCTTGTTGATAACGTTGTTAAGAAGGTAGAAACTAGAGCCTGTAGGACCTGTCTTGTTGATAACGTTGTTAAGAAGGTAGAAACTAGAGCCTGTAGGACCTGTCTTGTTGATAACGTTGTTAAGAAGGTAGAAACTAGAGCCTGTAGGACCTGTCTTGTTGATAACGTTGTTAAGAAGGTAGAAACTAGAGCCTGTAGGACCTGTCTTGTTGATAACTGTAACGGCGTTCTTTTTTAGTTGAAGGAGAGTCGGACCGAAATGCAGCGTGTAGGTTACTCATGTTTATTAGAAAGACAAACGAACAAACTATACACGAATAACTAATAAAACTAAAACAACAAACAGAACGTGAAACCTATTACAGCCTGACTGGTGCACACTACACAGAGACAGGAACAATCACCCACGAAATGCAAAGCGAAAACCAGGCTACCTAAATACGGTTCCCAATCAGCGACAACGAGAATCACCTGACTCTGATTGAGAACCGCCTCAGGCAGCCAACCTATTTAACACACACACACCCCTAATCAACTACAATCCCAAACACTACAAACCCCAATACGAAAATACAATACATAATAACCCCATGTCACACCCTGGTCTGACTAACTAATAAACTAAAACACAAAATACTAAGACCAAGGCGTGACAATAACGTTGTTAAGAAGGTAGAAACTAGAGCCTGTAGGACCTGTCTTGTTGATAACGTTGTTAAGAAGGTAGAAACTAGAGCCTGTAGGACCTGTCTTGTTGATAACGTTGTTAAGAAGGTAGCGCTGCGCTTTGTTATGAACAGACTTTTCCTCATCTTAGCTCCTGTTGTATCAACATGTTTTGACCATTATATTTTGCAATCCAGGGTTACTTGCTCAATTTCCACATTATTCATTACAAGATGTAGTTGAGGTTTTAGGGTTTAGTGAATGATTTGTCCCAAATACAATGCTTTTAGTTTTTGAAATATTTAGGAGGAACTTATTCCTTGCCACACATTCTGAAACTAACTGCAGCTCTTTGGTAAGTGTTGCAGTCATTTCAGTCGATGTAGTAGCTGACGTGTAAAGTGTTGAGTCATCTGCAAACATAGACGCATTGGCTTTACTCAAAGATCTGGCTTCAGGTAGTATTCTGCCTCTGCCCAGGCAGCCAGGTCTGTGGGATGCTATAACAGTGTAGCTACTGCAGCCAGGTCTGTGGGATGCTATAACAGTGTAGCTACTGCAGCCATGTCTGTGGGATGCTATAACAGTGTCGCTACTGCAGCCAGGTCTGTGGGATGCTATAACAGTGTCGCTACTGCAGCCAGGTCTGTGGGATGCTATAACAGTGTAGCTACTGCAGCCAGGTCTGTGGGATGCTATAACAGTGTAGCTACTGCAGCCATGTCTGTGGGATGCTATAACAGTGTAGCTACTGCAGCCAGGTCTGTGGGATACTATAACAGTGTAGCTACTGCAGCCATGTCTGTGGGATGCTATAACAGTGTAGCTACTGCAGCCATGTCTGTGGGATGCTATAACAGTGTAGCTACTGCAGCCATGTCTGTGGGATGCTATAACAGTGTAGCTACTGCAGCCAGGTCTGTGGGATACTATAACAGTGTCGCTACTGCAGCCAGGTCTGTGG
Organism: Oncorhynchus masou masou; assembly: GCF_036934945.1. NCBI lineage: Eukaryota > Metazoa > Chordata > Actinopteri > Salmoniformes > Salmonidae > Oncorhynchus > Oncorhynchus masou. The sequence continues at coordinate 44,239,163 of NC_088241.1, read as the reverse complement.
GATACTATAACAGTGTAGCTACTGCAGCCAGGTCTGTGGGATACTATAACAGTGTCGCTACTGCAGCCAGGTCTGTGGGATACTATAACAGTGTCGCTACTGCAGCCAGGTCTGTGGGATACTATAACAGTGTCGCTACTGCAGCCAGGTCTGTGGGATGCTATAACAGTGTAGCTACTGCAGCCAGGTCTGTGGGATACTATAACAGTGTCGCTACTGCAGCCAGGTCTGTGGGATACTATAACAGTGTCGCTACTGCAGCCAGGTCTGTGGGATGCTATAACAGTGTAGCTACTGCAGCCAGGTCTGTGGGATACTATAACAGTGTCGCTACTGCAGCCAGGTCTGTGGGATGCTATAACAGTGTCGCTACTGCAGCCAGGTCTGTGGGATGCTATAACAGTGTAGCTACCGCAGCCAGGTCTGTGGGATGCTATAACAGTGTAGCTATTGCAGCCAGGTGTTACCCCAATCCAGGTCTTAGGAACCCTAGGTAGCTGATAACTGCAGGAAGGAGCCCTGGAATGGGGTAGATAAGGCTAAGCCCCTCTCTCTTTCGTTTTCACTCTGTCTATACCTCTCACTGGCTCTCTCTCTTTCTCTCTCTGTCACTTCAATATAAACTCAGCAAAAAAAGAAACGTCCTCTCACTGTCAACTGCGTTTATTTTCAGCAAACTTAACATGTGTCAGTATTTGTATGAACATAGCAAGATTCAACAACTGAGACGTAAACTGAACAAGTTCCACAGACATGTGACTAACAGAAATGGAATAATGTGTCCCTGAACAAAGGGGGGGTCAAAATCAAAAGTAACAGTCAGTATCTGGTGTGGCCACCAGCTGCATTAAGTACTCCGGTGCATCTCCTCCTCGTGGACTGCAACAGATTTGCCAGTTCTTGCTATGAGATGTTACCCCACTCTTCCACCAAGGCACCTGCAAGTTTCCGGGCATTTCTTGGGTGAATGGCCCTAGCCCTCACCCTCCGATCCAACAGGTCCCAGACGTGCTCAATGGGATTGAGATCCGGTCTCTTCGCTGGCCATGGCAGAACACTGACAATCACACACAGAACAACCAGTATGGCTTTTGGCATTGTCATGTTGGAGGGTCATGTCAGGATGATTCTGCAGGAAGGGTACCACATGAGGGAGGAGGATTTATTTCCTGTAATGTACAGCATTGAGATTGCCTGCAATGGCAACACGCTTAGTCCGATGATGCTGTGACACACCACCCCAGACCGTGACAGACCCTCTACCTCCAAATCGATCCCGCTCCAGAGTACAGGACTCGGTGTAACGCTCATTCCTTCGACGATAAACGCGAATCCGACCATCACCCCTGGTGAGACAAAACCACGACTCGTCAGTGAAGAGCACTTTTTGGCAGTCCTGTCTGGTCCAGTGACGGTGGGTATGTGCCCATAGGCGACATTGTTGCCAGTGATGCCTGGTGAGGACCTGCCTTACAACAGGCCTACAAGCCCTCAGTCCAGCCTCTCTCAGCCTATTGCAGACAGTCTGAGCACTGATGGAGGGATTATGCATTCCTGGTGTAACTCAGGCAGTTGTTGCCATCCTGTACCTGTCCCACAGTTGTGAGGTTCGGATGTACCGATCCTGTGCAGGTGCTGTTACACGTGGTCTGCCACTGCGAGGACGATCAGCTATCTTAGGCGTCTCACAGTACGGACATTGCAGTTTATTGCCCTGGCCACATCTGCAGTCCTCATGCCTCCTCGTAGCATGCCTAAGGCACTTTCACGCAGATAAGCAGGGACCCTGGGCATCTTTCTTTAGTTGTTTTGCAGAGTCAGTAGAACGGCCTCTTTTAGTGTCATAACTGTGACCTTAATTGCCTATCTTCTGTAAGCTGTTAGTGTCTTAACGACCGTTCCACAGGTGCATGTTGATGAATTGCTTATTGTTCATTGAACAAGCATGGGAAACAGTGTTTAAACCCTTTACAATGAAGATCTGTGAGGTTATTTGGATTTTTAAGAATTATCTTTGAAAGACAGGGTCCTGAAAAAGGGGACCTTTCTTTTTTTGCCGAGTTTACTTTATTGACATGTGAAGTAAAACACTAACATTGTCAAAGTAAACATATAACAATAGTCTGTGATGACGAGTAAGTAAGGTGGACTGGTGCGTGGTCCTTGATTGTATTATTCCCAGTACCATTCTTTGGTATTGTTCCATTGTCAGGGATGGCCTGCTACACTAGAATGGCCTACTCCTAGAATAGATCTTCTTAATGTGTGAGTGGATGTGGACCAGAAGAGACAAGATGTTATGTCTCTGTTCTTCCTATGGACATGCATTTACAACAGATCTCTCAGCTGAAGCTTTGACATGTTCACCTCTCATTGGAGGTGCTTGACAAACAAAACTGTTCCGGTTTCGCTGTTACATCTAGTTTCTATGGAAACTCAGTGCTTGCCAATGATAGACAGTATGTTTGTCATTCTATACTTTTGGTCACGATGTGTAGCTACATGTATGTGGACACCTGCTTGTCGAACATCTCATTCAAAAAATCATGGGTATTAATATGGAGTTGGACCCACCTTTGCTGACTCAACAGCCTCCACTCTTCTGGGAAGACTTTCCACTAGATGTTGGAACATTGTTGCGTGAACTTGCTTCCATTCAACTGCAGGACAATTGGTGAGGTCGGGCACTGATGTTGGGCGGATAGGCCTGGCTCACAGTCGGCAATCCAATTCATCCTAAAGGTGTTTGATGGGGTTGAGGTCAGGGTTCTGTACAGTCCAGTCAAGTTCTTCCACACCAATCTCGGTAAACAATTTCTGCATGGAATTCGCTTTGTGCATGTGGGCATTGCCATGCCGAAACAGGAAACTATTGCCTCAAAGTTGGAAGCACAGAATCGTCTAGAATGTCATTGTATGCTGTGTTGTTAACATTTCCTTTTAATGGAACCAAGGGGTCCGAACCATGAAAACAGTCCCAGACTATTATTCCTCCTCCACCAAACTTTACAGTTAGCTCTATGCATTTGGGCAGGTAGCATTCTCCTAGCATCCACCAAACACAGATTAGTCCGTTGGACTGCCAGATGGTGAAGCGTGATTCATCACACCAGAGAACACATTTCCACTGCTTAGGAGTCCAATGGAGGCGAGCTTTACACCTCTCCAGCCAACACTTGGCATTGTGCATGGTGATCTTAGGCTTGCATGCGGCTGCTCGGCCATGGAAACCCATTTCATGAAGCTCCAGACAAACAGTTCTTGTGCTGACGTTGCTTCCAGAGGCAGTTTGGAACTCGGTAGTGAGTGTTGCAACCGAGGACAGATTATTTTGATGTGCTGACATTTGACGAACTGACTTGTTGAGTGACTTTGAAAGTCACTGAGCTTTTTAGTAAGGCCATTCTACTGCTAATGTTTGTCTACTGAGATTGCATGGCTGTGTGCTTCTTTTTGGTACACCTGTCAGCAACAGGTGTGGCTGGAAGAGCCGAATCCATTAATTTGAAGGGGTGTCCACATACTTTTGTATATATAGTGTACGTCTGGTCACTTGTAGTGGTAACTATCATGTGTTCCGTTCAGATGTACTCTAGGTACGGTAACTCTCATGTGTTCAATCAGATGTACTGTAGGTATTGTCATATTATGACAGCTTTCTTGATTTTGCAGAAATAAGGAGATGATTGTGTGTTTTAAAGATGACCTGCCGCCCAGAATAAGCTACTCTCTTGCAACCAGTGTTGGTTCTTTAACCAAACAACAACAGTTAATCTCAGCTCCACACAGCAGTGAACCCGTCACCACTCCGCCACATGCCATCTCCGCTTGGCCTTGTTAGCAGAATGTGCCAGTGTGATGTCACAGCCGGCGACTGCACTGTGGTTGTCCTGTTTGGCTGAGCACAGAGGGAGGTGCCTGGCCCCAATATGTCATCTCCTAGCAGGCATTTAAGACCCACGGTGGGGAGGGGACCCTAAGGAACCCCTCACAGCACGCCCCCACAGCCAGCCCATGCTGCTCTCAGGTGGGGTTGAAGGGTAGGAGGGATGGAACACCCCCACCCCACACACTCCGCCCTCCTCCCCTTTCTGTCACAGATGACCAAATCAAATGTTATTTGTCACATACACATAGTTAGCAGATGTTAATGCAAGTGTAGCGAAATGCTTGTGCTTCTAGTTCCGACAATGCAGTAATAACCAACGAGTAATCTAACCTAACAATTCCACAACTACTACCTTATACACACAAGTGTAAAGGGATAAAGAATATTTACATAAAGATATTTGAATGAGGGAGGGTACAGAATGGCTTAGGCAAGATGCAGCAGATGGTATAGACTACAGTATATACATATGAGATGAGTAATGTAGAGTATGTAAACAAGTGGTATAGTTTAAAGTGGCTTGTGATACATGTATTACATAAAGATGCAGTAGATGATATAGAGAACAGTATATACAGTGGGGCAAAAAAGTATTTAGTCAGCCACCAATTGTGCAAGTTCTCCCACTTAAAAAGATGAGAGGCCTGTCATTTTCATCATAGGTACACTTCAGCTTTGACAGACAAAATGAGAGAAATAAATCCAGAGAATCATATTGTAGGATTGTAGGGCCGCCCTCACTTCCTCCCTGTAGGCCGTCTCGTTGTTGTTGATGATCAAGCCTACCACTGTAGTGTCGTCCGCAAACTTGATGATTGAGTTGGAGGCGTGCATGGCCACACAGTCGTGGGTGAACAGGGAGTACAGGAGAGGGCTCAGAACGCACCCTTGTGGGGCCCCAGTGTTGAGGATCAGCGGGGTGGAGATGTTGTTACCTACCCTCACCACCTGGGGGCGGCCCGTCAAGAAGTCCAGTACCCAGTTGCACAGGGCGGGGTCGAGACCCAGGGTCTCGAGCTTGATGACGAGCTTGGAGGGTACTATGGTGTTAAATGCTGAGCTGTAGTCGATGAACAGCATTCTCACATAGGTATTCCTCTTGTCCAGATGGGATAGGGCAGTGTGCAGTGTGGTTGCGATTGCGTCGTCTGTGGACATATTGGGCAGTAAGCAATTTGGAGTGGGTCTAGGGTGTCAGGTAGGGTGGAGGTGATATGGTCCTTGACTAGTCTCTCAAAGCACTTCATGATAACGGAAGTGAGTGCTACGGGGCGGTAGTCGTTTAGCTCAGTTACCTTAGCTTTCTTGGGGACAGGAACAATGGTGGCCCTCTTGAAGCATGTGGGAACAGCAGACTGGGATAAGGATTGATTGAATATGTCCGTAAACAGACCAGCCAGCTGATCTGCGCATGCTCTGAGGACGCTGCTGGAGATGCCGTCTGGGCCTGCAGCCTTGCGAGGGTTAACACGTTTAAATGTTTTACTCACGTCGGCTGCAGAGTCCGCAGGTTTTGGTAGCGGGTCGTGTCAGTGGCACTGTATTGTCCTCAAAGCGAGCAAAAAAGTTATTTAGTCTGTCTGGGAGCAAGACATCCTGGTCCGCGACGGGGCTGGTTTTATTTTTGTAATCCATGATTGACTGTAGACCCTGCCACATACCTCTTGTATCTGAGCCGTTGAATTGCGACTCTACTTTGTCTCTATACTGACGCTTAGCTTGTTTGATTGCCTTATGGAGGAAATAGCTACACTTTGTATTCGGTCATGTTTCCGGTCACCTTGCCCTGGTTAAAAGCAGTGGTTTGCGCTTTCAGTTTCGCGCGAATGCTGCCATCAATACACTGTTTCTGGTTTGGGAATGTTATAATCATTGCTGTGGGTATAACATCGCAGATGCACTTTCTAATGAACTCGCTCACCGAATCAGCGCATTCGTCAATGTTGTTGTTGGACGCAATGCGGAACATATCCCAATCCACGTGATCGAAGCAGTCTTGAAGCGTGGAATCAGATTGGTCGGACCAGTGTTGAACAGACCTGAGCGCGGAAGCTTCTTGTTTTAGTCTCTGTCTGTAGGCAGGAAGCAACAAAATGGAGTCGTGGTCAGCTTTTCCGAAAGGAGGGTGAGGGAGGGCCTTATATGCGTCACGGAAGTTAGAATAACAATGATCCAGGGTTTTACTAGCCCTGGTTGCGCAATCGATATGCTGATAGAATTTAGGGAATCTTGTTTTCAGATTAGCCTTGTTAAAATCTCCAGCTACAATGAATGCAACCTCAGATTATGTGGTTTCCAGTTTACATAGAGTCAAATAAAGTTCGTTCAGGGCCATCGATGTGTCTGCTTGGGGGGAAATATATACGGCTGTGATTATAATCGAAGAGAATTCCCTTGGTAGATAATGCGGTCGACATTTGATTGTGAGGAATTCTATGTCAGGTGAACAGAAGGACTTGAGTTCCTGTATGTTGTTATGATCACACCACGTCTCATTAATCATAAGGTATATCCCCACGCCCCTCTTCTTACCAGAAAGATGCTTGTTTCTGCCGGCGCGATGCGTGAAGAAACCAGCTGGCTGCACCGACTCCGATAGAGTCTCTCTAGTGAGCCATGTTTCCATGAATCAAAGAACGTTACAGTCTCTGATGTCTCTCTGGAATGCTACCCTTGCTCGGATTTCATCAACCTTGTTGTCAAGAGACTGGACATTGGCGAGTAGTATGCTAGGGAGTGGTGCGCGATGTGTCCGTCTTCGGAGCCTGACCAGGAGACCGCTTCGTTTGCCCCTTTTACGGTGTCGTTGTTTAGGGTTGCCGGCTGGGATCCGATCCATTGTCCTGGGTGGAAGGCAAAACACAGGATCTGCTTCGGGAAAGTCATATTCCTGGTCGTAATGATGGTGAGTTGACGTTGCTCTTATATTCAGTTGTTCCTCCTGACTGTATGTAATGAAACCTAAGATTACCTGGGGTACCAATGTAAGAAATAACACCAATGTAGTAAAAAAAAACAAAATACTGTATAGTTTCCTATGAACGCGAAGCAAGGCGGCCATCTCTGTCGGCGCCGGAAGTAGTGAGACTGAGAGAAAACGACTGTGGGTGGCTTGTAGATGAGGCTCTGCACCATTCCACCATGGCCTTCGCATCAGAATGAAAACAGGCATCATGGACCTTCTTTTCTGTCTTTAACATTCAATCTTTACCATGAAGAAAATGACAACCCCAGAACCTTGATTCCATTTTGTCTCTTTCAGTGTTGTTTCCTTGACTAGATTGACCTTGGCTTGGCACTGTCTGCAGCTTCTCTCCCTGTTGTTTTCGATGATTGTGTGCTGGGTTTGGTTTAATCATGTGCCATTGTGCAGTGTTGGACCCAGCGTGTGTGCCTGCGTGCGTGCGTGTGCGTGTGTGTGTGTGTGTGTGTGTGTGTGTGTGTGTGTGTGTGTGTGTGTGTGTGTGTGTGTGTGTGTGGTTAATAGCCCAGGGGTTGGCTGTGACCCAATGCTAAGGTCCTGTTGACATTTATTTCCAACTCACCACTGCTGTTAATACTGAACTGGTCTCCTCACCACAGGAGACAAACAAAGGTGCTGCTTGGAATCACACTGGGCCCACGCTCACATGCATGATGTTATACAGACGTGCACATGCATACACACATTACACACTGTACCTGCACTTGAAAATACATAGAACATAGGTAAAAATACATACGTACTGTAGGAACACTCAACTGATGTAAAGCCCATAGTAACACATGCACACAAATGGGCAATTGAGCACGCACACACACACTTAAAACACATTGCACACGCTTGCACAATTTTCAATAGGTGTCGGCTTTTGCAGTGCCAAGTGGCTTCATAACCTGTGATTTTACGGTCATTTTACTGGGCTCCTGTGACATCCCCATCCATCTCCTCCTGCTTCAGCGCCTGTGGTGAAATTACAGACTCCCAAATGTTACCCCATTCCCTATCTAGTGCACTGATTTTGACCAGACCCCTATGGGTTATAGTCCCTATATACTGTAGTGCACTATGTAAGGAGTTGGATGCCATTTGGGACACAGACTGCAGTCTCTGTCCCTATTCACACACACACAGCCCACAGACAGGACCACACTTGAATCATTGCAACAATTTGGGCAATCAAATCATAATAGAGGGAAGAGATTGCCTTTGTTTTCCTGTGTGCGGAGAAGCCTCTCCAGACCCCTAAGGTTCATGTGTTTAGAAAGGTGTATATATATATATATGTTTTCACTATTTCTAGATTGAAAGGGAAAGGATTTTCTTTCTTTTGTTTGTCTGTGTGCCGCTTGAGAGCATTCTGACTTAATTGAAAGAAACTGGTCAAGATAGAGAGTGATGTTTTTCCCACCTCCTCCCACGGTTTATCTCTGTAACAATGTCAGTGATTCATTCATTTTGATGTTTTTGCCAGTGGAATGTGGATGAAAAACATTGAAGCTGCTTGCTTCACAAAGTGCATTGCAGTTGACTTTGGCACGTTCATGTCTAATGCGTCACTTGACAAAACCACTCTAATATACTGCGTTGAAGGTGACTGTTTTTGTTTACATACCAGCATTACCAGTGATGGTTTATTTACCAGAGAGTCATGGTCAATTGGGTCTGCTTAGAAGTCATGGAAGGCTGAGTCATCTCTTAAAATAATGTCTCCTTGTTAATGTGGGATGATGTCATCCAGACCACCATGGGAATAATTGCAGTAAATTGCTATTCAATTACATTTCAAAATTACCGTTGTTTAATCTGTACTATTGCATCATAACCTAAACGGTCTGCTATTGATCATACTAGGATGAGTAAACTTAAGCTTCACACTCACACAGCTATGTTTGCATGTACTGTACGTACACAAACACACACACACACTGGAAACATTTCAGTTTTCAAATTGGACGTGTGGGGTGGGGACAAGCAAAAGGAACAACCCTTTATCCAAACACAGTTATTATGTTTCTTCCTCCCCTCGTGAAAGGAAAGCCATTTAGCATCAGATTTGTAAATTCAAGAACATTGGACTTTTTATTATTATTATTATTAAGAATGTTATTATTATATTGCCTATGGTCCAGGACATTAAGACAATGATGATTCCACGCCAATAGATTGAAGTGTCATACATACTGGAGCTATAGTGCATTGCATCCCTATTTGGTCTAAATATAGCGTCATAAATTGGAAGCTATTCCCCTACTATTTTTATTGTACTACTGTTTAGAATAGATGGCCAGTCCCTTTTGGGCTGCCACAACTTTTCTTTTCCTTCCTGTTGATGGCCGTCCCCCTCCGTTTACGTTAATGAATCTCCCAGGGAGGACTTGGCCTGCAGGCCATGATTAATTACTGTGAATATCTGCACTGAGTATACAAAACATTAAGGACACCTTCTCTTTCCGTGACATAGACTGGCCAGTTGAATCAAATCCACTCCATTCAGTGTAGATGAAAGGAACGGGAAAGGGGGATACCAAGTCAGTTGTCCTACTGAATGTAATCAACTGAAATGTGTCTTCCGCATTTAACCCAACCCCTTTGCCTTCCGGTTACTGGCCCAATGCCCCTCCGGTTACTGGCCCAATGCCCGTCCGGTTACTGGCCCAATGTCTGTCCGGTTACTGGCCCAGCGCCCGTCCGGTTACTGGCCCAACGCCCGTCTGGTTACTGGCCCAATGCCCGTCCGGTTACTGGCCCAACGCTCTAACCACTAGAAGGGGAGGAGGCCTTGATAGCCCTATCAAATGTTCCAGCTGTCTTGATATCCTACTAAGAAACCATATTAATATACTGTAGCAATGCTCCAAGAAACACAGCTGCTCCAAAAGGCCACGCATAGAATAGAGAACCATTTGTACAAACGGACTGTTTTTTTCAGCCCCAAACAAATCTAAAGGTGGAATCGTGATGCTACATAAGAAACTAAAAATCACACTCTTGCGCAGAATCACTTTTCTTAAATGTGTATGCTCCAAATTCATTTGATCCTATGTTTTTTTTGATTCACTGAACAGCAGATTTGTTAGAATTAACTGAATTCCATCTGGTTATTGTGACAGACATGAATGCCATGTTGGACATGTGGGACATATTTATTAAGGCTAACTACAATCCACACACAACCAAGGCTCTCCAGCATATACTCTCTGATTACACCCCAGTTGATACCTGGTGAGCTCATAATCCTAATGAATACACTTTCTACTCAAACAGGCATACATTATGTTCAGTGATCAATTTCAAAATATTAATCCTACCCCTTTATTGTCTTTATCTTTAGAAAATAGAAATCTGACATATGAGCTTGTCTGACCACCATGAGTACTATTGCCAACTTCAAATGTCAGTATTAAGTCCATTATTGCTCGAAATGATTGACACAGCCGTTCACAAAGGTTCATTTGGGAGAGATGTGAATACAACACGAATTTCCCTTTTATTAATAAAAGGTAAGTGATAAACACTGTGATGAACACAGATGTTACACTGTTTTTGAACATTTTGTCAATCTTTCACCTCGAGACTTTCATCTTCACATGGACCAATATACAGTGGGGCAAAAAAGTATTTAGTCAGCCACCAATTGTGCAAGTTCTCCCACTTAAAAAGATGAGAGAGGCCTGTATTTTTCATCATAGGTACACTTCAACAATGCCAGACAAAATGAGGGAAAAAAATCCAGAAAATCACATTGTAAGGATTTTTAATGAATTTATTTGCAAATTATGGTGGAAAATAAGTATTTGGTCACCTACAAACAAGCAAGATTTCTGGCTCTCACAGACCTGTAACTTCTTCTTTAAGAGGCTCCTCTGTCCTCCACTCGTTACCTGTATTAATGGCACCTGTTTGAACTTGTTATCAGTATAAAAGACACCTGTCCACAACCTCAAACAGTCAACTCCGAACTCCACTATGGCCAAGACCAAAGATCTGTCAAAGGACACCAGAAACAAAATTGTAGACCTGCACCAGGCTGGGAAGATTGAATCTGCAATAGGTAAGCAGCTCGGTTTGAAGAAATCAACTGTGGGAGCAATTATTAGGAAATGGAAGACATACAAGGCCACTGATAATCTCCCTCGGTCTGGGGCTCCACGCAAGATCTCACCCCGTGGGGTCAAAATGATCACAAGAATGGTGAGCAAAAATACCAGAACCACACGGGGGGACCTAGTGAATGACCTGCAGAGAGCTGGGACCAAAGTATCAAAGCCTACCATCAGTAACACACTACGCCGCCAGGGACTCAAATCCTGCAGTGCCAGACGTGTCCTCCTGCTTAAGCCAGTACATGTCCAGGCCCGTCTGAAGTTTGCAAGAGAGCATTTGGATGATCCAGAAGAAGATTGGGAGAATGTCATATGGTCAGATGAAACCAAAATATAACTTTTTGGTAAAAACTCAACTCGTCGTGTTTGGAGGACAAAGAATGCTGAGTTGCATCCAAAGAACACCATACCTACTGTGAAGCATGGGGGTGGAAACCCCTCATGCTTTGGGGCTGTTTTTCTGCAAAGGGACCAGGACAACTGATCCGTGTAAAGGAAAGAATGAATGGGGCCATGTATCATGAGATTTTGAGTGAAAACCTCCTTCCATCAGCAAGGGCATTGAAGATGAAACGTGGCTGGGTCTTTCAGCATGACAGTGATCCCAAACACACCACCCGGGCAACGAAGGAGTGGCTTTGTAAGAAGCATTTCAAGGTCCTGGAGTGGCCTAGCCAGTCTCCACATCTCAACCCCATAGAAAATCTTTGGAGGGAGTTGAAAGTCCGAGTTGCCCAGCAACAGCCCCAAAACATCACTGCTCTAGAGGAGATTTGCATGGAGGAATGGGCCAAAATACCAGCAACAGTGTGTGAAAACCTTGTGAAGACTTACAGAAAACGTTTGACCTGTCATTGCCAACAAAGGGTATATAACAAAGTATTGAGATAAACTTTTGTTATTGACCAAATACTTATTTTCCACCATAATTTGCAAATAAATTCATTAAAAATCCTACAATGTGATTTTCTGGATTTGTTTTTTCATTTTGTCTGTCATAGTTGAAGTGTACCTATGATGAAAATTACGGGCCTCTCTCATCTTTTTAAGTGGGAGAACTTGCTCAATTGGTGGCTGACTAAATACTTTTTTGCCCCACTGTATATCCAATCGCTCCCAAACGCATTGAATATCATCAATAAATTCAGCTTAATCTCAAGTTGCAAAATGAATCCAACCAACTCAGCCCTTCATTCTTTCAAAACCCAGATGGGGGACTCTATCTCTAATCCCAATCACTTCCCATTTTAAAAATTTTGGGAGTACCTATATTTACTTCCTTGAATAAAGCCATTGTCAGAAACTTTAACAGAATGCCCAAATCATTTCAGTTCGACCTTGGTAGACGAAATAAGATCTCAGTTGCTTTAACCAGAAAAAAATCTATTTTTAAAATGAATATATTGCCGCTGCTAAATTTCTGTAGTTCAATGCTTCCCATGTTTCCCCCTTCTGGCTATTGGGATAAAATTTATAGTGCGGTTTCAAATTTATATGACAAGGTAAGTGATCCCGGATAAAAATGAACAAACTCACAAAGAGGGAATGACGTAGGAGGACTATCCGTACCAAATTTAAAATTGTATTTTCAGGTTTTTTGCCCCATTCTAAATTGGTTTAGACACGATTCTTCCACTCCCTGGTTGAGTATAGAGAGAAATATGGTGTCTCATATTGCCCTGGAAGAGGTGGTCTTCACTGATATTAAATTATGTAAACAACACTTTGGTCCAATTATTGCTCACACAATTTCTATTTGGTACAAACTTGAAAAAATGTAACAGCGAATCAAAATGGCATGCCCATACTCCAATATTTCACAATAATGCAGCCTTTTGCATCCCCCCAATGGTCCCAATTGTGGAATCCGTAACCTTGGCGATATCATGGACAGTAACGGTTTGAGAACATTCCAAGATTTCAAAGGTCCATATACATTTCTAGGCATCTCCTTTTTTCTATATTTACAATTTAGGTCAGCTATATGGAGTCTCTTGGGAAACCCAACAACCGAACCATCAAATTATTGGATTTATGAATACATTATCTGGGCTCCCGAAATAACTGATCTCTAAAATATCTAAACAACTTTTGGAAAGCTCATATTTTGAGCTAGCCATTAAAAAAGTATGGCCCACAGATCTGATTGAATCTGAACAACCCTTTAACTCAAACATAATATGGAAAAATATGACATTGGCATCCCATAATCTGAACCATCAATTGTTCACAGGCTGTATTTAACACCAAGTAAACTTTTTACGGTGAAATTGGCCCCAGCTGTTCACTATGTTCCCTAAATCAGGTAGGCGCTTTCTTTCATATGATGTGGGAGTGCTTGAATGTAAATATTCAATGCTTTGCTTCTATTATGTTACTTAATGATGATAGCTCCTTGAATCTCTCCATCAATCAGCGACGACTACTGCTGGCTGGCAGCACTGCCGATTAAAAAGATGTTGGCTCACCTCACTGTCTCTCAATTCGCTAGTGGATATAGTTACTATTAGAAGTATCAACAGTGAGAATGAATGGTGGTAGTCAAGGAACAATTGAGGCCTGGACAAATATACTTGACTCTGTAAAGAATAATCACAACTAAAGCCCAACACATACACATAAACTGTCCATGAATCCCAACACATACAAACAAACTAAATGCACTGAGTAAACAAAACATTAAGAACTCATTTGTTTCAATTGTTTTTCTTTATACTGAATGTATTATTACTTAAACGTTAGAATATGATTCAAAATGATCAATACTTTGTGCTTATGTACATTTTGTAATGTTTTATTATATTTGTCTTCTTTTGAGTGGCACAAGTAGAATGTATAAATAATGTCTTGAAAATATATGGAATTTAAATATTTGACCTGTCATAAAAAAAATTAATTGCTCACAAAAAAAAGATTTGTAGCACACACAAAATCATGCACGCACACACGCACACACGCACACACAGACTGCTTCTCTCCTCTCCCCTAATGACCAGCTCTGTCAGGGCCAACCAGAGAAGAAGAGAAAGAATGGGCCTCCGCGTTGCCCTCTTCTTTTCACCAGAGAGAGGATGATTATTCCAGGCTGCATTGATCCAGCTATTCTCACAGAGGTAATGGATGGCATTGTCCCTACTCAGCTCTGTTAGTACAAATAATGATTAATCAATATGCACTCAAGTCTTAGTTCAGAATATTATTTTAACACATGATTTATTCTCCCGCATGCTCGCTCGCTTTTGGAGTCCGGTGATGATTGTTTGCGACTCGGTCGCTGTCACTGGCTGGACAATCAATTGGACCAATCCACTAAAGACCCTCAATTATAACGACTGATTGGAAATAATAACGGCATTTTGTATCGCTCCAGTCTTCCGTATGTAGGCTTCCTGTGTTGGTGTGACATTAATGATATTGAACACACTACATTAGGCTAGTTGGCCTGTAGATGTTCTATAAAGAGCCATGTATTTGCTTGGTCATTGATGGTGAATAAAATGCTCTCAGGACGGTGTTAGAAAGCATATTTCATTCAGTTACTTCAGCACAGTTGGCTTTTCATGGTAAATTATGCACCTTTGTGTGCTTTGTATAAGTACTGAAGTCAAATCACATCAATTCTAATTTATTTGTCACGTGCTTCGTAAACAACAAGGTGTAGACCATCATTGTAAATAAGAATTTGTTCTTAACTGACTTGCCTAGTTAAATCAAATTAAATAGACCAACAGTGAAATGCTTACTTATGGGTCCTTTAAAAAAAATACAGAGTTAAAGATCATTTTTAAATATAAAAAATAAAATAAAAAAGAGTGAGAAATAAATACACAGTGAATAATGAATAATAATGACTTTTATAAATAACATACTAAATACAGGGAGTACCAGTACCGAATCGATGTGCAAGGGTATTAGGTAGCAGAGGTAGCTATGTAAATATAGGTAGGGTTAAAGTGACGAGGCAGCAGGATAGATAATAGACAGTAGCAGCAGCGGGTAGACATTTGATGAACTATTTAGCAGTCTTGTTGAGCAGTCTTGTTGAGCAGTCTTTTTGAGCAGCCTGGTTGAGCAGTCTTGTTGAGCAGTCTTGTTGAGCAGTCTTGTTGAGCAGTCTTGTTGAGCAGTCTTATGGCTTGGAGGGTAGAAGCTGTTCAGGGTCCTGTTGGTTTCAGGCTTGCTATGCGGTAGCAGAGAAAACAGTCTATGGCTTGGGTGGCTGGAGTCTTTGACAACTTTTTGGCCTTCCTCTGACAGTGCCTGGTCCTGGATGGCAGGGAGCTTGGCCCCAGTGTTGTACTGGGCTGTACTCACCACC
This sequence comes from Oncorhynchus masou masou, assembly GCF_036934945.1. NCBI lineage: Eukaryota > Metazoa > Chordata > Actinopteri > Salmoniformes > Salmonidae > Oncorhynchus > Oncorhynchus masou. The sequence continues at coordinate 44,223,870 of NC_088241.1, read as the reverse complement.
CTCTGTAACACCTTGGGGTCGGTTGCTTTGTAGCTGCCGTTCCAAGCGGTGATGCAGCCAGTCAATATGCTCTCAATGGTGCAGCTGCAGATCTTTTTGAGGATCTGAGGGACCTTTTTTTTCACCTTCCTTCGTGTCCTCTTAACAAATGTTTGTGTGTGTCGACCATGTTAATTCATTAGGGATGTGGACACTGAGGAACTTGACGCTCTCTACCCGATCCACTACAGCCCCATCCATGTGGATGGGAGCATACTCACCCCTCTGTTTCCTGTAGTCCACGATCAGCTCCTTTGTCTTGCTGATGGTGAGGGTACTTGTCTTTGACCTCCTCCCTATAGGTTGCCTCATCATCGTTGGTGATCAGTCATATCACCGTTGTGTTGCCAGCAAACTTGATGATGGTGTTGGAGTCATGCGCGGCCACACAGTCCCGGGTGAAGAGGGAGTACAGGAGTTGCCCCTGTGTTGATGGTCAGCGTGGCGGATGTATTTATGCCTACCCTCACCATCTGGGATGGCCTTTCGGGAAGTCCAGGATACAGTTGCAGGGGGCGGTGTAAAGTCCCAGGGTCCTGAGCTTGGTGATGAGCTTGGAGGGGACTATGGTGTGGAATGATGAGCCATTGTCAATGAACAGGATTCTTACATACGGTAGGTATTCATTTTGTCCAGACAAGGCAATGGAATAGAACACAGCGTAGGCATAGCCTTTTTCATGTATTCATTATGGTTCACAGTGAGGACCGAACCGAGGTCCCCGTACCGAACGGTTCGGTACGAATACTGGTATCGTTACACCCGTTACATTTCTTTCACAAATGCTCAGAGAATTCAGGGCGGTCTGGCCATAAAAGTCTCTGGCCACACACAACAATGCACGCATTTTAAAGTAAAACTATCACTTAAATAGCAGCCAACCGTTGGCACTATTGATGTCCTATGGTGGGTCATGATTGTTTGAAGTTAACTATTAGAAAATAGTTTTATTCTCTTTTCCTTGATGGCAGCCTCCTGAAATCAACATCTACCATTCCACAACACAGAGAGAAGCCTTCTACAAATTCTCATAACCAACCATGTATAGGTTATTCCAAGTTTCAGTGCGGTGTTGGAATAGTGTTCGTTTAAACGATGCTACACCCTGAACGTTGGCCACCTGTATTGATTTCAGCGTGCTAGCAATGGAAGTGATCCACTTGAATCAAAATGCAACACTTCAAAATGTAGGTAGCTGACCCCAGGCCGAGTTCAGCTGGTGAAGGTAGGCAACAACAACTCCGCCACGCTGATCCTGAACATGGTGCCTCTGGAGGCCGAAGAAATTTGGCTTGGCGCCGTCCTCCGAGCCACGGCCTGTTCACCCCCTACACTCTCTCTTTCTCTCTATGTACATGTATGTCTCACGTCTTTCTGTCTCGGTTTTCCCCTTTCTCTGTTTACGTCTTTGACATTTTCTTTCTTCCTTTCTCTCAGTCCTCTCTGTTTTCTCTCCTTTTTTTTGTTTGAAATTTAGAAGGTAAAGACAGTACAGGTGCATCAAAGCTGAGACTGAGAAACAGCTTCTATCCCCAGTCCATCAGACTGTTAAACACTCACCACTAGACTGCCTCCACCCATAACCCTGCCCTCTGCCCAGTATCCTACCCTGCCCATCAGTCACTGTCACTAGCCGGCTACCACCGGGTACTCTAGCCTGCAACTTAGGGACTGCTGCCCGATGTACATAGTCATTGAAGACTGGTCACTTTAATAATGTGTATATATATACTGCTGTACTAAATTTCATGTATTTTTTTTTTTCATTTTGAATTGTGTCCTTGTTGACATTTGCTGAATTTATAGGAACTAGGAACATAAGAATTTTTCTGCACCTGCCATAAAACCTGATAAACTATGTATCCGACCAATAAAATGTGATTGTCAACTAATCAGTTATGTGCACAATTTTCCCAGATTCCGTGTGGTTTTTGAGCTGTTAGTTTTAACAGTATATGCAACCTCGTCTCCCCCCTCTCTTGCAATTGATTTCAATGTGATAATAGGAGTGATTGAAAAAACAATGTTGTTTCTCTTTCTGTTCTGGTATCAAAATGCAACATTACAAAATGTAGCTGACTGTGATCTGCAGGTTGTCCTCTAACCAGTGATGTAAAAAATATATCCAATTTACATGTGGTAATGGATGAGTGATTTATTTCTTGACAAAATAACAGGATATTTGGTGTGTATGCAGTTTATAAAATAAATAAGTAGCCCATTCCTCCTGACAGAGCTGGAGTAACTGAGTCAGGTTTGTGGGCCTCCTTGCTCACATATGCTTTTTCAGTTCTGCCCACAAATTTTCTATAGGATTGAGGTCAGGGCTTTGTGATGGCCACTCCAATACCTTGACTTTGTTGTCCTTAAGCCGTTTTGCCACAACTTTGGAAGTATGCGTGGGGTCATTGTCCAGGACCGTTTGCAACCAAGATTTAACTTCCTGACTGATGTCTAGAGATGTTGCTTCAATATAGCCACATAATTTTCCTACCTCATGAAGCCATCTATTTTGTGAAGTGCACCAGTCCCTCCTGCAGAAAAGCACCCCCACAACATGATGCTGCCACCCTCGTGCTTCACGGTTGAGATGGTGTTCTTCGGCTTGCAAGCATCCCCCTTTTTCCTCCAAACATAACGATGGTCATTATGGCCAAACAGTTCTATTTTTGTTTCATCGGAGCAGAGGACATTTCTCCCAAAAGTACGATCTATGTCCCCATGTGCAGTTGCAAACCATAGTCTTGCTTTTTTATGGCGGTTTGGAGCAGTGGCTTCTTCCTTGCTGAGTGGCCTTTCAGGTTATATCAATATAGGGCTCGTTTACTTACTGTGGATTTAGATACTTTTGTATATTCCTGTTTCCTCCAGCATCTTCACAAGGTCCTTTGCTGTTTTTCTGGGATTTATTTGCACTTTTCTCACCAAAGTACATTAATCTCTAGGAGACAGAATGCGTCTCCTTCCTGAGTGGTATGACGGCTGCGTGGTACCATGGTGTTTATACTTGCATATTTTGTTTGTAGAGATGAACATGGTACCTTCAGGCGTTTGGAAATTGCTCCCAAGGATGAGCCAGACTTGTGGAGGTCTACAATTTCTTTTCTGAGGTCTTGGCTGATGTCTTTTGATTTTCCCATGATGTCAAGCAATGAGGCACTGAGTTTGAAGGTAGGCCTTGAAATATATCCACAGGTACACCTCCAATTGACTCAAATTATGTCAATTAACCTATCGGATGCTTCTAAAGCCATGATATAATTTTGTGGAATTTCCCAAGCTGCTTAAAGGCACAGTCAACTTAGTGTTAAACTTCTGACACACTGGAATTGTGATACAGTGAATTATAAGTGAAATTATCTGTCTGTAAACAATTGTTGGAAAAATTACTTGTGTCATGCTCAAAGTACAGTAGATGTCCTAACCGACTTGCCAAAACTATTGTTTGTTAACAAGAAATTAGTGGTGGTTGAAAAACAAGTTTTGATGACTCCAACCTAAGTGTATGTAAACTTCTGACTGTATACCAGAAATCAAGAAACAGGTTCGTCCTGTCTACTTTTACAACTATGAGAGGCAGTTCAGTCTCCTCAGGCAGGAAGAGAAAATAACCTGGATCTGCTCTGACAAAGAACTGCAGTACAAACTGTCTTAAGCCATCAGACCACTGTCTTAACACGACGTGGCACGAAGTTAACATCAAACTCATCCTGCCTGCCCGACCTGTGTCACACACACACACACACAGAGGAGTAATCTCCTGGCTCTTTGCCTTCCCAAGGCCTTGCGGTGAAATGTCACACAGAGAGAGTGTGTGACATTTGGAGGGAAAAAAGCCCCTCTTGGTGTCAATTTGAATCAAAGTCTGTTGGTTCCACCTGCCTGAACCCTGGCTGTACCGTTCAGACATCCTGTGTCGCTGTCACACCTGTCACAATGGGGTGTGAAAGGTCACTGGATATCAAAGGCTGTGTCCATAATGACACCCTATTCCCTAAATAGTACACTACGGTCCTGGTCAAAAGTTATGCACTTTGGGGGAATAGGGTGCCATTCGGGATGTTACAAAAATCCCTTTCCTTTATCCTCTCAGAGCCACAAATCAATACAAAGGGCATATTTAGGAAATACATTTGACCATTAAGTCAGTGGCTATGAAGTCTGAAATAGCTAGTGGCTATGAAGTCTGAAATAGCTAGTGGCTATGAAGTCTGAAATAGCTAGTGGCTATGAAGTCTGAAATAGCTAGTGGCTATGAAGTCTGAAATAGCTAGTACTGAACTGCTATGTCTGAAATAGCTAGTGGCTATGAAGTCTGAAATAGCTAGTACTGAACTGCTATGTCTGAAATAGCTAGTACTGAACTGCTATGTCTGAAATAGCTAGTACTGAACTGCTATGTCTGAAACGGCTAGTACTGAACTGCTATGTCTGAAATAGCTAGTACTGAACTGCTATGTCTGAAATAGCTAGTACTGAACTGCTATGTCTGAAATAGCTAGTACTGAACTGCTATGTCTGAAACGGCTAGTACTGAACTGCTATGTCTGAAATAGCTAGTACTGAACTGCTATGTCTGAAACGGCTAGTACTGAACTGCTATGTCTGAAATAGCTAGTACTGAACTGCTATGTCTGAAACGGCTAGTACTGAACTGCTATGTCTGAAATAGCTAGTACTGAACTGCTATGTCTGAAACAGCTAGTACTGAACTGCTATGTCTGAAATAGCTAGTACTGAACTGCTATGTCTGAAATAGCTAGTACTGAACTGCTATGTCTGAAATAGCTAGTACTGAACTGCTATGTCTGAAACGGCTAGTACTGAACTGCTATGTCTGAAACAGCTAGTACTGAACTGCTATGTCTGAAACAGCTAGTACTGAACTGCTATGTCTGAAACAGCTAGTACTGAACTGTTGTGTTGGAAATGGGTACTATTGTTAAGTTTGACGCAGTGTAGAGGACCTGATAGTTCAAAATGTCTGGAATGCTTTGGCTGACGAGCTTGGCACTTTGATCTGAACACTTGATTTAAGTCTTCCTCTCTTGGGTGTGATTGTGCAGACACATACAGGAAGGGGAGATGGAGAAAAAAAAAGCTACATGTTCTCCTTTTCACACGTGTTCCAACCACTAAGAGGGCTCTTTCTGAATCTAATCTCAAGCTGAAAGGGACCCAGGCTGGAGTTGGTGGGGCTTGTGGGGCCAGATCTGTACAATTCATATTCAAAATCATTTTTTCTACGTGTGTTTAATTGAGCTTTCCTGGCAGAACGTAAACAATTGAATAGTCATGTAAGTACAAACCCTGTCCATCTGGCACTCCAGGTATACACTGAGTGTACAAAACATTAGGGACACCTTCCTAATATTGAGTTGCACCCCGTTTTGCACTCAGAACAGCCTCAATTTGTCGGTGCATGGACTATAAGGTGTCAAAGCGTTCCACATGGATGCTGGCCCATGTTGACTCCAATGCTTCCCACTGTTGTGTCAAGTTGGCCGGATGTCCTTTGGGTGATGGACCATTCTTGATACACATGAGAAACTGAGCATGTGAAACCCAGCAGCGTTGCAGTTCTTGACACACTCAAAGGCACTTCAAGCTTTTGTCTGGCCCATTCACCCTCTGAATGGCACGCATACACAATCCAGCCTAGTGGTTAGAGCGTTGGACTAGTAACCGATAGGTTGCAAGTTCGAATCCCCGAGCTGTCGTTCTGCCCCTGAACAGTTAACCCACTGTTCCTAGGCTGTCATTGAAAATAAGAATTTGTTCTTAACTGACTTGCCTAGTTAAGTAAAGGTAAAAAAAAAATACAAAATAAATGTCTCAAGGCTTAATAATCCTTCTTTGACCCCCGTCTCATCCCCTTCAGTGGATTTAACAGGTGACATCAATAAGGGATCATAGCTTTCACCTGGATTCACCTGGTCAGTCTATGTCATGGAAAGAGCCGGAGTTCCTAATGTTTTGTACACTCAATGTAGGTTCGAGCTCATTTTCATAGTATTTGGAAGATTTAAACCCAGGTGGGGAGCTCTCTCTGTCGAAGGAAGGCAGCGGGGAGGGGGGCAGTGGGGGGTAGAACCTGGAAGTGGGACAGCCAGCTGGCTCGGGTCAGATCAGGACCTGGCCTTTCTTCCTCTATCACGCGCACACACACACACACACACACGAACACAGGCTGGCTCCAAGGCCTGCCCACGTCCACAGGATTACGCCTTTGTAGATCACACACATCTGGGTTGGCACCAGCCATGCCCGGCAGAGGGAGTTGGGTGCCCCTGAGAAACAGCCAAGCAGGTTTCATCCCACTCTCTTTTGGGCACGGCATGCATATGAACACAGGCAGGCACACATACACACACCCTGGGACACACACACTAAAGCAACTGTGAAGTGAAAGGTCTCATCAGAAGAGAGATTGATGAGTGTGTTTTGGGATTCCCTTTGATAGCTGTGTCCCCCCTACTGAGAAACAAAATCACCCCTCTTTCATCTCTCTCTCTCCTTCCTTCTCTAGCCCCTTCTGTTGCTCTTGTGAAACAGCATGGCTATCAGAAATATGTGGACATCATTCATGTCCTCACAGGGCTGTAATGGGAAGAGAAGGTCAGTGTTTGTCTCTCCCACAGCTATGGTCAGGCCCGTCTGTCTGGCATAGAGAGACTCGGGGAAAGATCATTCTTGGCACAGAAAGAGAGAGGTCAAAAGAAAGGTACAGTACAATGCAATTCCATGAGTCACTCAGGAAAAAAAGCGAAAGTTAGGCCTAATTCAGTTAGTTGGAGATTGGATTTGTATTCATGAAAAACAGCTACAATGTCCCCCTGTGTTGTTTACCTGAGGTCTTTGGGTTGGAAGATAAAAAGTATTGGTCAATTCTCTTATTATTTTGTATTTTACCTCATGTACCCTCATTTCATGACAATTTCTATTTCTGCTCAATCCAAGTTTCCAACACAGTGTTTGTCAATTCTATGACATTAAACATATAATCCATTCTCATTAAACGTCGTGGTGACAAAGGCAGGTTTATGAGCACCACAAGGCTAGGGGCCATATCTATAAAGCATCTCAGAGTATGAGTACTGATCTAGGATTAGGTCCCCCCCTGTCTATAACCATATTCATTATTACGTCAAATAAAAAACTGATCCTAGATTAGTACCTCTACTCTGAAACACTTTATGAATATGGACCCTGGTCTAAAGGGAACAGGTCTCTCTCCTCAGTCCTCACATAGTTCCTATTGCCGCTTTGACCACTTCCTGTGTTGTGGCCACTGGGCTGAACAATGGCTTATGAAAGTAATGGAAGCTCTGGAAGTGTTGGAGAGTTTCTAAATGAACAATGGACTGGACTGGAGGCAGTTAAACTGTTACACACTCACCCACGTGCGCACACACATACCCACGTGCGCACACACGCAAACACACACGGTCCACTCCCACAATGAACTGGAGGTAGAGGCAGTCAAACTGTTTTTGCACCTTCCCGAAACCTTTGTTCCTCAACGCAGCACTGGGGAGAGATTTAAATAACTCACAGAGAACTAATCCTCTGCCTCACACTAATCAAATGTGTTTTTCTTCTTATTCTACGTCTTAACATTTCCTATGTGATGGCTTTAAAAAGCGAACAGAGTGAGTGAGGGGTGATGAATAGAAAGAGTATTTAAATCCAGAGCTGGCCTGGGGTTAATCTCTCAATCCAACCTGCGCTGCTTCTTCTTCTTCTTTTTCTCTCGTTCTTGTTCTTCTTCTTCTTCTTCTTGTTCTCCTTCTTTTTCCTCTTGTTCTTGTTCTCCTTCTACTTCTTTTTCTCTTGTCCTTGTTCTCCCATTACTCCTCTCAGGTGTGCATTGTTTTCTTTCTTTTTCACAAACTTCATTTGTCCCTTTTATTAGAAATGTGAGGTGTTTTCTGTCAAAATGGTGGCTTATACCCACCCATTGTACTTTGAGATTACAGTATATCAGTAAATGGACAGGATCATTTACCTCATCATACAATACAGATAGTAATAGCTCTGGCAGCTAGTATAGTTTGATAGGGATGTGTTAGATTAGGTACATTGGCTTTTACAGAAATACTCTGTAATGTCCTTCCTCAACTGTAATATTTTTCCAATCATGGCTTCGTGGATTTCATTATTTATATATTTGGATGAAACTTTGTCACTTAGATCCCGGGGTAAGATTACAGTGGGGGATTATTTTTTGGCATTGAAATGATATTTCTCTCTCCCTCTCATTCTTTCTTCACGCCATTTGTGCCCTGAAGCAAAACGGCACAATAAATGAAAGACAGCTTTATAAACTGATTTCTCCAAAACACTCTGAAGCTTCTCTCAGCTCAATATGGGATAGGGGGGAGGGGCACCCTATTCCCTATATAGTGCACTACTCTTGACTAGAGCCATATGGGCCCTGGTCAAAAGTATGGCAATATATAGGGAATAGGGTACCTTTTGGGACTCCCCGTCTGTGATGTGATCCACCACGAGGACAGAAACCAATAAAAGGAGAGAGATAAGAGAGGATGATGATTGTGATTCGGGATCCAGTTTTGGCATCCTCTGTGTTTCTGTCATTGGTTTTGTCCTCCACTATCTTCTCCGCTGCTGTACGTAGTATTCCTTTGTTCTATGTCTTGGTGACTGCAGGGTGTGTTTCATATGCCATGGTAGCCTGTGTACTACATGTGGTGGGTGTAGAGTATTTTGCCAGCCAGGTTACCTCTAACAAAGGGGCGCTGAAGAGCTGAGCTCTACTCAGGGAATGCGGTCCATTGTCCTTGTTTAGGTATGAAATAGCCCACCTCAGCTGTAAAGCTCCAACCTTACTTCCCATCCACCCCACCCATCCATGTGTAAATCCAAGGAACCACCACATGTATTATTACAGATTCCCATTGCCATTTCTACCCCTTGGATTCTTGCAGGAACTTCACAGCAAAAGACATCTTGCTCTAGGGACTCCGCTTTCTCTTCTCTGGTTTCACATGTGGAAAATCACATGATCTCACATGTGAAAAGGACATGTTTTTTGGAACACTTCATGTGATTTCACATTAAGATCTTCCTGCTACGCCACCAGGTCTGTGTCAATAACTGATTTCACCTGTATTCCCACACTTCAGCACTTCAAAGTAAATCTCAGCTTTGTTCAAAATACACTCAAGGAAAACAATTATATTTATCACAGTGATTCAGGAGACACATTGAAACAGATTAATATGCCTCACCAACATTAGACAACGATACGGAAACCTTAACATTTTGGAAATTAGTAAATCACCTCAATGTTGAGAGAATTGTCATATTAACTAATAACTAAAATAGCAGTGCAGATGTCCCTCTTTTGCTAAGTGCAGAGATGTATTATAGATACTGAATGTGTAGAGGAATGTTAGTGTTTGTGGCACAGCAGAAAGATCATCGCACCTTTAAATCAATAGATTGTGAGTTCAAATCCCAGGTGTGATTGTATTTTAGTTGAACAGCATAGCTCTTACTTCGTAAACCTCATTTCATTACTTCACTTCGAATGGTTTGGGAACGTCTTGGACCATCACGCGACGTCCTGATGACTGGTAAAACAAACGTCTTGAGAACATCTTACAAACATCTGAACACGGTCCTCACCCTTACAGAAAAACCACATGGATTTCACATCTGATCCCAAGTGATCTTATGTGAAAACATGTAAAGCAATGTAATAACGTGAAACTACACGTGACAACATGTGAGCATTTGTGAAAACTTGATCTTGTGGAATAAACGTGACGACATGGTAATGCGACATTTCTGAAACATGAAAACACGTTTTTCACATGTAAAGTGATTTTCCACATCTGAAACCTTGTGGGGGTTTTTTCTGTAAGGGTAGTGATGTTTTTGGGATGTTGTGTTATGGTCCGCTGGGGGTTTCTGCCAAGTTCCCTTTTTTTTCCCGGGACATCCCCAAGTACGTTCTTCAGGACATTCTCGGAACACTGTGTCATACACAGTGAGGTTTTTGTCGAGCTCAATGTTGTCACTTGTAGGTTCACATGTTGAAATTTTGCATCCCCGTGTTGTCACATTTATTTCACATGAGATCATGTTTTCACATGTGTAGTTGAATATTATCACATGTTGCAGAAGATTACATACACCTTAGCTATATACATTTAAACTCAGTTTTTCACAATTCCTGACATTTAATCCTAGTAAAAAAATCCCTGTCTTAGGTCAGTTAGGATGCCCACTTTATTTTAAGAATGTGAAATGTCAGAATAATAGTAGAGATAATGAGTCATTTTAGCTTTTATTTCTTTCATCACATTCCCAGTGGGTCAGAAGTTTACATACACTCAATTAGTATTTGGTAGCATTGCCTTTAAAGTGTTTAACTTGGGTCAAATGTTTCAGGTAGCCTTCTACAAGCTTCCCACAATAAATTGGGTGAATTTTGGCCCATTCCTCCTGACAGAGCTGGTGTAACTGAGTCAGGTTTGTAGGCCTCCTTGCTCGCACACACTTTTTCAGTTCTCTCCACACATTTTCTATGTGATTGAGGTCAGGGCTTTGGGATGGCCACTCCAATACCTTGACTTTGTTGTCCTTAAGCCATTTTGACACAACTTTGGAATTATGCTTTGGGTCATTGTCCATTTGGAAAACCCATATGCGACCAAGCTTTAACTTCCTGACTGATGTCTTGAGATGTTACTTCAATATATCCACATCATTTTCCTACCTCATGATGCCATCTATTTTGTGGAGTGCACCAGTCCCTCCTGCAGAAAAGCACCCCCACAACATGATGCTGCCACCCCCGTGCTTCACGGTTGAGATGGTGTTCTTCGGCTTGCAAGCCTCCCCCTTTTTCCTCCAAACATAACAATGGTCATTATGGCCAAACAGTTCTATTTTTATTTCATCAGAACAGAGGACATTTCTCCAAAAAGTACGATCTTTGTCCCCATGTGCAGTTGCAAACTGTAGTCTGGCTTTTTTCATGGCGGTTTTGGAGCAGTGGCTTCTTCCTTGCTGAGCGGCCTTTCAGGTTATGTTGATATCGGACTCGTTTTACTGTGGATATAGATACTTTTGTACCTGTTTCCTCCAGCATCTTCACAAGGTCCTTTGCTGTTGTTCTGGGATTGATTTGCACTTTTCTCACCAAAGTACTTTCATCTCTAATAGTTGCGTACTATTGTTTGTACAGATGAACGTGGTACCTTCAGGCATTTGGAAACTGCTCCCAATTCTGGATGAACCAGACTTGTGGACGTCTAACATTTTTTTTCTGATGTCTTGGCTGATTTCTTTTGATTTTCCCATGATGTCAAGCAAAGAGGCACTGAGTTTGAAGGTAGGCCTTGAAATACATCCCCAGGTACACCTCCAATTGACTCAAATGATGTCAATTAGTCTATCAGAAGCTTCTAAAGCCATGACATTTTGTGGAATTTTCCAAGCTGTTTAAAGGCACAGTCAACTTAGTGTATGTAAACCTCCGACCCACTGGAATTGTGATGACCCCAGTGAATTATAAGTGAAATAATCTGTCTGTAAACAATTGTTGGAAAAATGACTTGTGTCATCCACAAAGTAGATGTCCTAACCAACTTGACAAAACTATAGTTTGTTAACAAGAAATTTGTGGAGTGGTTGAAAAATGAGTTTTAATGACTCCAACCTAAGTGTATGTCAACTTCTGTCTTCAACTGTACATGTTGTCACTTTAACGTCACATAAGATCACCCGAAATTCATGTGTTTTCCATATCCTGTGAAAATGCTTATTGTGTCAGTGCAAATCCTCGGCCATGTTTGCTGCTTCTCATCAGTGCTTTATGCTCTGCACTTGTCGTCTGTCTGAGGAAGTTTATGGGACAGATGCTTCCCACGCCAGAGAGCACTATAAGAACATCTGAGGATCATCTTCGCTCAGAAACCCCTCGGAAACCCACGTCTTCTCCCTCAAATATGCACCGCCGATAGTTTATTACATTCGATTCAGATGGTCTCAAGTGGGTTTTGAAGTGGGATTTCGTGAGTATTCTGAATGAAGGCAGCTTTTAGAATGGAAATGTAGGAGTTTGTTTCAGTATTTAATGGGCAATGCCATCTACATTTCCATTAGGGGGCAACTTGAACCTGTTCTTCTGAGTTGTAAAATCCCTACAGATTATAAAGACAGAAATGTTAGACCTTGCCATTTTCTCCCTGTTCCTCTTGGACATTAACTTATTACTTTCTGTTAGTTTCAGTTATTGAGCCCTATTTGGCTCCAGTCTCATTGAACCCATACTTGTAGAGGTTCTGTCATCATTAGTCTCTCACCTCTCTGGTGAGTTTCAGTCTCAGTTGAGTCATTACCCCTCCAGCTGTGCAGGGAGGAGGAACCCATCTCCTCATCTCCTGGTGCAGGTGGAACTCACTAACCTAGCTAGAATATAGACAGCTGCACTGGGTGGATCCACCCCTTGTCTGCAGTCCCTCCTCCCCTCTCTGGAGGGGAGATGTTTGTGAGTCACTGGGCGAATTGGGTGGCGGGGGGAGGGGGCTAAATGGCTAAAACATTTCTGCTTTGAATCTATGGCTCGAGCTGTGCCTCAGACGTGACGATTGAAGGAGACAGAAATATCCAGAACCACATGGAGTAAGGGAATAGGCTCCATATCTCAATCAGTGCTTATTTTGTGTGAGTCCCTCCCTCCTATGTAGGCATCTCCTCGGCCCGCAGAAACAACTCACACAAAAGAGGAGCAAGTTTCACTGGGTAATTGGGATAATAATTATTGGGAAGTTAATGCCAGCTGGGTGACTAAGAAGGTCAGGAAGCAGCATACGGTCAGGCTTATCTCTGTATAGGAGCCAGGGCTGGAGCAGACCTCCATATGGCAGCAGACAATGCACAGTCCTGCCCCAGGATGTAGCACACAACACTTGGTAAGAAACAATCACTGCTCACCTGGCGCTACACTGGATCCCCCGGAATGGGGTGGGGGTTGGAGAAAAGAGAGAAGGGGAGGGGGGTCGTTCTTCGAATTAGGTTTGAGCTGGGGCAAAAAACAATGTGCACCCCTTGGGGTTCACAGGACTGAGTTTGAGAAACACTGCTATTTCTGTCAAGAATGGAAACAGTGATATTTATATTAACGTTGAACGTTTTTATTGAGACTCTGCCTTCATACACATCTGGAAAAAGCCTTTGAGCAGAAGCAGACGATGAGAGGTTCAATTGGCCCTTGTTGGTTACCCTCCCGCCCTTCTATCCTCTCCTCTCCTGCCCCTCCTTCACCCTCAAGTATGACCATACTGCTTACTGTGTTGCCATGGCACCAGGGCACCCATAGCAACCCACATTAAGCGTCATAAATCGGACTTTTACTGTGTCCGACTCCTTTTAATCTCCATTACGCGGGAGGTTTTATTTTATTCAGGCCCTTTGGATAGCTATCAATGGCCAGTTCAGCATTAGAAGAATACAGGCTGTGTGTGTTCAGAGGTTGGAAGGTGTAAAGGGGCTTCCAGAACAATGGAAGTCCCACGGCCCCTTGGATTTCCCTTCATAGAGTTGTTAAGTCAAAGTTACAAAGTGTCCCTTTTCCCCCTTTCTGCTCTCCAGTGACTTTGAGACAGGGATTGTGTGAAAGTCATCTTTTTTAACGACTGTCGTTAATCCCGAAGGGGGGAGACTCTAATCATACCTCACTTTCATGTCTGAATGAGGAAGAGGCCAGTTTTTCTCTCCTCTATCCTGTGATTTCATTTAATTAAAAGGGAAGTTGGCACTGTGTGGCCGATTCATTACTTATTCATAAAGTGACTTTGTTTCCTTGTTGCGACCGACCTGTTAATCAGACGACAAGGCTGTGGTAGCCAAGCTGTAAAGTACACAACAAAGTCCTCTGTGACATCCAACTTGAACATTTGTGTTGGAGGAGGTCACTGCTTCAAGCCTCCCGAAATCAAACCGTGCAGGTGAGAGGAGAGAGGCAATATAGGCCCCAAAGAAGCAAAGGACGGTGAAACAAAAATGGATTTGAAGCTATCATTAAGCTTTACTGCTAAATATGGAAACCATATTGGAGGGCCATCCATGTACAGACAGAGGGGCCATTTTGAGATTGTGAACTGTCCAATTGATCTCCACCTAAATGGATGGATAAGATGGGACTGTAATAGGGAGTAGTTGCAGTGCAGTATCCTTCTCCCTTGCAGTAAGAACAGCAGCTATCTGTGATGGTTAAACAGTGATCAATGATCAGGCTGTGAGAGAACGTGCAATGGGCTGGTCATGTATGGTAGCCCCAGCTTCACAGCCATAGGCCTCTCTCTCTCTCTCTCTTTCTAAGGGGGTTCATTGAATATGTCTGTGCATGCGTGTGTGTGTACTGACCGTGCCAAGGAACCCTCCAGCAGTGCTCTATAGTCGAGAGTCGATGATGACCATGTCTGACGAGAGAGAAAATGTGTGTCAGGGGTGCAGACTTCATCATCACCCATTTTCTTCTTGAAGGGACATGGTGACCGACCGCGTGTCTCGCTCTCATTATGTTTGATAGTGTCACATAATCTCCCCCACAGGCAATGGGCTCAGGACCTGCCTCGTCTCTCGCTACAGTGTCACATGGACTGTGTCCAAAATGGCACCCTATTCCCATATGGCTTTGGTCCAAAGTAGTTCACTATGAAGGGATGAAGACAAAGCCCCTCTCATTTGCGAAGCAGCCACAAGTACTGTAGCCTCTCACATTCTCACATTCAATAGAGATAATGTCTCTGAAAGAGACGTTGTTTTATTATTACACTCTAACAATTGACCCAATAACATTGTCTGCGAATTGCCATTATTAAAATAGTCTCAGCTGAGAAATCATGCAGTGGTATGAGAGCGATGGCCATATACGCTACATTAGCTTTCAGATCTCTCTGTGGGGAAATATCATAATGGTCTTGTGCAAATGTGGACATATGTTAGTGAAAATCCACACTTGGCAGAAATGAAATGACTGGCTTTCAGTACTTCAATGGCCAGGGGAAATATACCGATAAGCTTTAATACCCCACGTAAGTGCTGCAAAGACCTCGCTTCATCTGGGAAACAGGCAGCCAGGTTCCGCTCTGCCTCCGAACATAGACTACACACTGCGCAAGAGACTCTTTTTGCTTCCCCGTAACTACCAGTCACCAGCCTACTATTTAGCTTTGCCTGGTTAAGGAACGCAAGCCGCTTTACGAAGTTGCAAACAATAGCATTAAGTTGAAAGTAAAACAACAGTCGAGCTATTTGTTTCTCCACTTGACTACAGAAAAAGTAGTCTGTCTCCGCAACTCATAGCCATGTTCTGACAAGTCTCTCATTCCTTTTCTCTGTAATAAAAAAACCGACACAAATATCAGTCGGTGATTACAAAAAAGTAGCCGAGAGCCTTTGACCAGATTATTAATTGCAGTAATTGTAAATCTGTCAGGAGCAATAGCCAATTTCCTCTAGAGACCAGTCATCGCTTCAAAACATAATTACTGATTTGACATATCTATTGAACACTATCTAAAAAATGTATTTTTTGAGCCTGTGTATGAAGGACTTATTTGTTTCGTAGGCTATTAGATATTTCCGGTAATTTTGACCGTTGGGCAACAGGAGGAAAATCTTGCATTACTTCAATGCTCACATGAAAATCTTCCTGCCAGCGCGCCGCTAGTTGTTGCTGGGCATATTTCTTCCACCAAATCCGAGCCAAATCAATAGAGGAGCGAATCTTGCAACAGACAAGCATCGAGCCAGCAAGTCGGCAAAACAAGCGAGCAAATAAACAGAAGTAACCAAAATACAATTTTGTCTAAAGAACCCAGAATCATTTGTTTTGCTTTAAAATGTTTTTTTGTGTGTACATAAACCAATGTTAATGTGGTATTTTTTGTTAAACTCCGACCCAGTCTGAGTTTGGACCAGGACTCAAGCACTGGGACTCAGACTTCAGTCGTAGGGACTCCTGGCTCAACCATTGGTGACGCTGACTCGAGGACAGGGGACTTGGGACGCGAATCGGACTCGAAGTTTAGTGACTCGACTTCAACACCGGAAATGTGTGCAATGTACAGTATCAGGTTTATTGTCCATCTTTCTCCTATTTAATTGAATTTGTGAATTTGTATAAATGTGTCTGTAAATTTGGACATTTGTCCTTGTGTCAATACACAGTAAACGCCACTGATCCAGTTTTCATTCATAAATATATTTTCTTTGTCTGTCTATTGACTGTAGTCTTGGGTCACGTCCCAAATGGCACCCAATGCCCTATATAGTACTGTACTTTTGACCAGACACCCAATGACCCTGGTCAAAAGTAGTGCACTAGGGAATAGGGTGCCATTTTGGACGCATTCTTGGACTGAAAATGCTTGGATGGCGTGTTGCATTTTTCCTTTAAACTCAGAAACTCTTGATCTTCGATCCAAAGAAAAAATGAAAAAGTGAAAACTTAATCTCCCTCATGGTAACCGAATCAAGACAACTTTGATATCCAAAATTAATTTGTTGGGGCCTTTTTGGCACGGCCGCCACACCCCCGTCTTCAAGATCAACATTCCGTTAGGTCGAGCCAATTGGCAAAGAGTGTTTACGGTTACCAGCTGCCGAGCTTCCTCATTGAAGTTGTTGCCCTTTTTTAAATATTTGTTATTTTCAATCTTCTCTCTTTTTCTCCCTCTCTCATTAATCTTTACAAGATCAGTGAGCATGGTACGGTTTAAGATCAGAGTATATTAGCTTGACTATGAGTCCTTTTAAATGTATTTCTGAGAGATTGTTGGATCGAAACTATCACAAAAGCCGAGTTCCTGCATTTTCTATGCTGTAGTTTAACCAGCAGAGCTCGTAACTCCGCTTCAGACCGGACACTGGGGGCCTGGTTAAAACTGACAGGATTAAATCTGCTTGACTGTTATAAGTCCCAAATAGCACCCTGTTCCCTAATGGGCTCTGGTCAATAGTAGTGCACTACATAGGGAACAGAGTACCTGTGATATGAGTCAGGAGTGTGAAATTGAAGTCTCTGTCACTGTGTGGACTCGAAACCGAAACCCTTTTTACGACTCACCTGAACAAAAGTATGCTTTGTATCGTGGTGATCCTGTGTCGTACTCGAGACACAGTTATATCATCCAGAAGTTTCTGACCCCGTATGTCCTCTGCTCAGAAGTTCACCTTGGTGGCTGTTGGGAAATGGAGGGCAGAGCTGTTTTAAGATGATAAAGGTATTTCATCTGAGCCAATGATGATTTATCTGCACCTTTTAAAGCGTTAAATAGAAACTATTACATTGGAAGTCTCATCAGTCACTTTGAATTTCTAGAGGTGGAAAAGGGAGGGAGAGACAGAGAGGAAGCGAGAGAGAGGAAGAGGGAGGGGAAGAAATCCTTTCCCTTGCTCTCTATAAACCTTCTCGCGGCTCCAATCCAATTTGCCAGGAGTGTGGAGTTATCCTTAAGCCTGTCTAATATACTGACAAGCAGAGCTGTCACTGCTCATACTGTCAGAATCAGCACTATTTATAGGCCCTGTCACTGTAGCATACTGATACATAATGATACAGCATTTAACGCTCATATACAGAGCATTCAGAAAGTATTCAAACCCCTTCACTTTTTCCACATTTTGTTACGTTACAGCCTTATTCTAAAATATATTTTTTTTCTCATGAATCTACACCCAATACCCCTTAATGACAAAGCGAAAACAGGTTTTTAGCAAGTTTATAAAAATTAAAAATAAACAGAAATACCTTATTTACATAAGTATCCTGTTTCCATTGATCATCTTTGAGATGTTTCTATAACTTGGAGTCCACCTGTGGTAATTTCAATTGATTGGATATGTTTTGGAAAACACATGTCTATATAGGGTGGGCAGACGGAAGCCACTCCTCTGTGAAAGGCACATGACAGCCCGCTTGGAGTTTGCCAAAAGGCACCTCAAGGACTCTCAGACCATGAGAAACCAAGATTGAACTCTTTGGCCTGAATGTACCTAGAAACCCAAATAAAGATATATTAAAACTGAGATTTTCACATGAAAATAGCTAAGCTGTAAAAAAAATCATTAATTAAATAACCGTTATGCTTCAGGGAATTTTAAATGAAAGAACTCCAAGACCTTTGCCCCTTTGTTTGGACTAACAGATCTCTATCAGCAGCTCAATTACCTGGCGGTCTCCATGATTACGGTCTCACGATGATCCTCAATGCCTGGATCCCCATTGGCTGCCTCTCTTCACCACTTGTTTCAGTGTTTGTCCGAGCCTTACCTGGAGGATATCTGTTAACCTAGGTTAACAGAGCCGGTTTAGGCTTACCAAAACCCTCCATTGTTCCTAAGCTCTGTAGAGAAATACAAACACAGGCCCTGTAATTAAAGGACTCCCACAAATGCTTTTGTTCCGATGGCCCCACAAGCTGGAGGGATAGGGTTAATGAGGGATTTAGGGTGTGTGTGTCTCTGTCTGTGTGTGGGGGAGTCTGTCTTAATTCTTGAGGAGTTGAAATACAGGCAGCCAGCCAGTCAGCCAGCCCCCATCTGTGTTAGGACCCACAGTCTTTCTATTTAGGGGTCAGAGTTTAGTTGGCTAATCCTCTGACTCTTGTTGGAGAGAGCTGGGAAGAGTACAGTAGCTTGGCTTCCCTTAATAACCAAGCTCAGTGTTACCCTCCAAGCTCTCCGTCACTGTGATGGCTCTCCGTCATATGGATTCTGCGGAGGTCATTTTTGTTGATCCGCAATAAAATAAAAAAGCATGTCCGTTTCTTACGAAACATATTCCCCAAATAAATATTTGCCAAATTATTTTTTTCCATGTAATGTTGTTGCTGAAACAAAATCAGAAAACCCTATAGCAGAATAGTCTTCCTATTTACCTCGTCGGCTTGTTGTTGCGTGTTCTATGTGAGATAAATATTCCTCTCGGGGCGCATTCAAGTTGCAAAGGCCATAGGAGGGAACAATGTATTCTGACAAGCAGTCAGTGCTCAACAATTCTTAATGCAACAGCGGGAAAACACTTTGGAGTTCTGGAAAAATGTATATTCAAAGCAGTTCTGGAAAACGCATTTTGAAAGTAGTCTTGGCCTTTGTTGGAAAAAGAAAGGGATGCCGGTTTTACACGCTGCCACATATTTTTTCAAGTACTTCAATTACACGTGTGGCATTGTTTTACACATGCAGTTCTACAACCGGGGTTTATTTTGTAATAGAAACAAACAACAAATATTTTTTTGAGTAAATAAAATGCTAACAATCAGGATGTTGTGTCCAGTGGGATAAACCTCATTCTTCAGCCTTTGTACATTTTATAGCCAATATGCTTCATCAGTTGGGCTACAGGTGATAATATGGATATGCTGTATACATATGTATTTTATTTTTTCTTATCCAGAGCGACTTACAGTGAGTGCATACGTTGTTGTACTTTGGCATACTGGTCACCCATGGGAATCGAACCCACAAGCCTTGCGTTGCAAATGCCATGCTCTACCAACTGAGCCAATCGGGACTATATGCATGGTCCAATATGTTAAAATAATTTAAACATAATTTTGACCAATATTTCTGGATGGAGCAATCATTTACTTCAACGTACATACAAGGGAGGGGACTGGAATTGGCCAAACAATTCAGTTTAATACATGGACAACATTATCCTCTTTCCCTAAAAGCACAATGGCCATGACTTTCTTACATGAAAGGGGAGGTTATCTTTTCCCCGCACAATCTATACGAAGTATCCCCTCCCCCCAATCCCCCCCCCCCCAATTCCACCAGCCTCCTGCAGGTGACAATGTTCCATGTGTCATAGGCCACACTCCACTTCCAACTCCTCTCCTCTTCAACTTTGCTTAACTTTGCTTTGCTCAAGACGTTGAGCCATTTTAGCCCTCTTCTCTAACCCGACATGGACATGGATATTTCAAGGCTGTTCATTCACACTTTCATAACAGTTTGTCCATAGTGTCTTCTTAAAAAACCTGATGTTGTGCAAATTGTAGTTAGTATTGTTTAGTGTGTTGAGAGAACAGATGCAGGTATACCCAGGATACTGAGTTAGTTCTTTCAGACAGCTCCTCTTACATCACCATACATAGCAGTGAAGTGGTGGAGCCCCACTTAATGTACACATCTCTCTTCTCTCTCTATCTTGTGAGAACCCTTCTTTGAGATCCCCAAGTTTTGTTCTTATAATGGCTGTTGAATAACAGATGGAGTTTACCTCCGTTTCAGAGTTGAATCGTAGTGTAAGAACTTAAGTCAAATTATTCTGTGATTCCGAACGCGAACATACTGTGTAAGCTCATAGTTCATGATGCCACGCTCTGTCTCTTTCTGTCTCTCTCTGTGTCTCGCTCTCTGTCTCGCTCTCTCTCTATCTCTCTGTCTTGTTCTTTCTGTCTGTCTGTCTGTCTGTCTGTTTTTCTGGTAGTCCATCTCGTTCTGTCTGTCTCTCTCCTTCTCTCTCTTTCTCTCTGTCTCACACTCTCTCTCTGTCTCGCTCTCTCTCTCTGTCTCACTTACTTTCTGTCTTGCTCTCTCTCTCTCTCTCTCTCTCTCTCTCTCTCTCTCTCTCTCTCTCTCTCTCTCTCTCTCTCTCTCTCTCTCTGTTGGCCTGCCTGTCTGTCTTTGTCTGTCTCTCTCCTTTTCTCTCTCTCTCTCTCTCTTCCCCCTCACTCTTTCTCTCTCGCTCTCTGTCTCACTCTCTCTCCATCTCTCTCTTTATCTCTCTTCTCTTTCTGTCTGTCTGACTCTCTCTTGATTTCCGTCCGCCTGCCTGCCTGCCTGCCTGCCTGCCTGCCTGCCTGCCTGTCTGTCTGTCTGTCTGTCTGTCTGTCTGTCTGTCTGTCTGTCTGTCTGTCACTCCTCTCTCTCTCTCTCTGTGTTTTACTAGCAGTAGAAGTGGTTGAATTAAAGGATTAGAAGAGATTACACTGTGATCTGCTTGTCTGATAACTGCTATTTGTTTTACTTCTTTGGGATCGGGGACAGCATTTTCACTTTTGGATGAATAGCGTGGCCAGAGTGAACTGCCTCCTACTCTGTCCCAGAAACTAACATATGCATATTATTATTAGTATTGGATAGAAAACACTCTGACGTTTCTGAAACTGTTTGAATGATGTATGTGACTATAACAGAACTCATATGGCAGGCAAAACCCTGAGACAAAATCCAAACAGGAGGTTTGTAGTTTTTGAACTCACCCCTATCGAATACATAGTGGGATATGGGTTATTTTGCACTTCCTAAGGCTTCCACTAGATGTCAACCGTCTTTAGAACGTTGTTTCAGGTTGCTCCTGTGAAGGGGGCCGGATGAGAGCTTGATTGACTAAGGGGTCCGGTCAGCAGCCTCGTTCTCAGTCATGCGAATTTCTCATGAGAGGTATCTCTCGTTCCATTGCTTTTCTACAGACAATGGAATTCTCCGGTTGGAACATTATTGAACATTTATGATAAAAACATCCTAAAGATTGATTCTATACTTAGTTTGACAAGTTTCTTTGACCTGTAATATAACTTTTTTAACTTTTCGTCCGACTGGACCAGAACGCGCTTTTGGATTTGTTTACCAAATGCCCTAACAAAAGAAGCTATTTGGACATAAATGATGGACATTATCGAACAAAACAAGCATTTATTGTGGAACTGCAATTCCTGGGAGTGCATTCTGATGAAGTTCATCAAAGGTAAGTGAATATTTATAATGCTATTTATGACTAATGTTGACTACCCAACATGGGGGATATTTCTCTGGCTGGTTTGGGCTCTGAGCGCCATTCTCAGATTATGCTTTTTCCGTAAAGTTTTTTTGAAATCTGACACAGCGGTTGCATTAAGGAGAAGTGTATCTAAAGTCCCATGCATAACACTTGAATTTTCATCAACATTTAATTTTTTTGAATTTTACCCCCTTTTTGTGGTATCTAATTGTTAGTAGTTACTATCTTGTCTCATCGCTACAACTCCTGTACGTTCTCGGGAGAGACGAAGGTCGAAAGTCATGCGTCCTCTGAAACACAACCCAACCAAGCCACACTGCTTCTTAACACAGCGCTCATCCAACACCAATGTGTCGGAGGAAACACCGTGCACGACCTGGTTAGCATGCACTGCGTCCGGCCCGCAACAGAGCCTGGGCTCAAACCCAGAGTCTCCAGTGGCTCAGACCAGACCTAGACCTCTGCGCCACCCAGGAGGCCTTTTTCATCAACATTTATAATGAGTATTTCTGTGAATCCATGTGGCTCTGTGCTCTACTGAACGTAATGCGCCAATGTAAAATTAGATTTTTTGATATAAATATGAACTTTATAAAACAAAACATACATGTATTGTGTAACATGAAGTCCTATGAGTGTCATCTGATGAAGATCAAAGGTTAGTGATTAATTGAATCTCTATTTGTGCTATTTGTGCATTTTGACTCCTCTCTTTGGCTGGAAAAATGGCTGGGTTTTTCTGTGAGTTGGTGGTGACCTAACATAATCGTTTGTGGAGATTTCACTGTAAAGACCTTTTGAAATCAGACACTGTGGATCGATTAACGAGAATTGTATCTTTAAAATGGTGCCTAATACTTGTATGTTTGAGAAATTTGACTTCTGAGATTTCTGTTGATTTGTATTTGGTGACCTGCAATTTCATTGGCTGTTGGCTAGCGGAACCCCAGTCCTAGACAGGGTAAAGACAGAATGGACTTGCGTAGAAAGCACCTGCAGGAAAGAGAAGAGACATAAAAAACACACTTCCAAGTGCAATGGTGACAGTTTGGTAGCTTAAAGCCATGTCATCCTTATTAGGTCTTTGGTGAAAAGTACTGGGAAACTTTATCAGATCTCTCTGTGTAGATCCCTCCTGCAGCCAAAGCCCCTCTAAAGTTACGCTGTTAGCCGCTGAAATCCCATCAAGGCTTAGCTGAAACAACAGTCCATGCTAGGCCGGGCCAGACAAGGCCGGAGCAGGTATATAAATGACCTTCAGTCCGACTTTTACACACACACACACACACACACACACACACACACACACACACACACACACACACACACACACACACACACACACACACACACACACACACACACACACACACACACACACACACACACACACACACACATACACACACACAGAGGTATATAAATGACCAGCGAGACCTTGATTCCCGGTTTAACTGCCACCTCTCTGAGGGTCATCTGTTAAGAGCTGGGCGGCTGGTCGTTGGGAGAGCTGCCATATCCTCTTCCTAAGACTAAAAGCTTGTCTGGAAGCTGGCACAACTGACCTCAATGCTTTCTCTTTGACTGCTCTGACAGTTATGGTCCCTCTTTATCTCTTTGTGAGGCCACAAGACAAATAGAACTGAATCCCTACGAAGCTTAGCCTTGCTGCAATGTCATGAAGCTCAGCTTGATTAAAAAAAAAATAATAATAATTTATATGCATGTGGTTTTATAATAAATTACTTACTGGTAATATACAGGTGAAGTTGGAAGTTTACATACACTTAGGTTGGTGTCATTAAAACTTGTTTTTCAACCACTCCACAAATGTCTTGTTAACGGTTAGGATATCTACTTTGTGCATGACACAAGTAATTTTTCCAACAATTGTTTACAGACAGATTATTTCACTTATAATTCACTGTATCACAATTCCAGTGGGTCAGAAGTTTACATACACTAAGTTGACTGTG
The DNA here is from genome assembly GCF_036934945.1 of Oncorhynchus masou masou. Lineage (NCBI taxonomy): Eukaryota > Metazoa > Chordata > Actinopteri > Salmoniformes > Salmonidae > Oncorhynchus > Oncorhynchus masou. The sequence goes on along the minus strand of NC_088241.1, from coordinate 44,200,080 downwards.
CCTTTAAACAGCTTGGAAAATTCCAGAAAATTATGTCATGGCTTTAGAAGCTTCTGATAGGCTAATTGACATCATTTGAGTCAATTGGAGGTGTACCTGTGGATGTATTTCAAGGGCTACCTTCAAACTCAGTGCCTCTTTGCTTGACAAAATCCAAAGAAATTAGCCAAGTCTGGTTTATCCTTGGGAACAATTTCCAAATGCCTGAAGGTACCACGTTCATCTGTACAAACAATAGTACGCAAGTATAAACACCATGGGACCACACAGCCGTCATACCGTTCAGGAAGTATTCTGTCTCCTAGAGATTAACATACTTTGGTACGAAAAGTGCAAATCAATCCCAGAACAACAGCAAAGGACCTTGTGAAGATGCTGGAGGAAACATGTACAAAAGTATCTATATCCACAGTAAAACGAGTTCCATATCGACATAACCTGAAAGGCCGCTCAGCAAGGAAAAAGCCACTGCTCCAAAACCGCCATAAAAAAGCCAGACTACGGTTTGCAACTGCACATGGGGACAAAGATTGTACTTTTTTGAGAAATGTTCTCCGATCTGATGAAACAAAAATAGAACTGTTTGGCCATAATGACTATCGTTATGTTTGGATGAAAAAGGGGGAGGCTTGCAAGCCGAAGAACACCATCCCAACCATGAAGCACGGGGGTGGCAGCATCATGTTGTGGGTGTGCTTTGCTGCAGGAGGGGCTGGTGCACTTCACAAAATAGATGGCATCATGAGGTAGGAAAATGATGTGGATATATTGAAGCAACATCTCAAGACATCAATCAGGAAGTTAATGCTTGGTAGCAAATGGGTCTTCCAAATGGACAATGACCCCAAGCATACCTCCAAAGTTGTGTCAAAATGGCTTAAGGACAACAAAGTCAAGGAGGCCTACAAACCTGATTCAGTTACACTAGCTCTGTCAGGAGGAATGGGTTTGAGAAACAGATGCCTCAAACTGGCAGCTTCATTAAATAGTACATGCAAAACACCAGTCTCAACGTCAACAGTGAAGAGGCGACTCCGGGATGCTGGCCTTCTTGGCAGAGTTCCTCTGTCCAGTTTCTGTGTTCTTTTGCCCTTCTTAGTCTTTTCTTTTTATTGGCCAGTTTGAGATATGGCTTTTTCTTTGCAACTCTGCAGAGAAGGCCAGCATCCCGGAGTCGCCTCTTCACTGTTGACGTTGAGACTGGTGTTTTGCAGGTACTATTTAATGAAGCTGACAGTTGGGGACTTTTGAAGCGTCTGTTTCTCAAACTAGACACTCTAATGTACTTGTCTTCTTGGTCAGGTGTGCACCGGGGCCTCCCACTCCTCTTTCTATTCTGGTTAGAGCCAGTTTGATCTGTTCTGTACACAGCATTGTAAGAGATCTTCAGTTTCTTGACAATTTCTCACATGGAATAGCCTTAATTTCTCAGAACAAGAATAGACGGACAAGTTTCAGAAGACAGGTCTTCGTTTCTGGCCATTTTGAGCCTGTAATCGAACCCACAAATGCTGATGCTCCAGTTACTCAACTAGTCTAAAGAAGGCAATTTTTATTGCTTCTTTAATCAGGACAACAGTTTTCAGCTGTGCTAACATATTTGCAAAAGGGTTTTCTAATGATCAATTAGACTTTAAACATTATAAACTAGCTAACACAATGTGCCATTGGAACACAGGAGTGATGGCTGCTGATAATGGGCCTCTGTATGTCTATGTAGATGTTCCATTAAAGATCAGCCGTTTCCAGCTACAATAGTCATTTACAACATTAACACTGTCTACACTGTATTTCTGATCAACTTGATGTTATTTTAATGGACAAAAACATTTTTTCTTTTCTTTCAAAAACAAGGACACTTCTAAGTGACCCCAAAACATTGAAAGGTACTTACCCAGTGGTAAGTGTAGGACTAGTAACCAAAAGGTTGAAAGATCAAATCCCCGAGCTGACAAGGTACAAATCTGTTGTTCTGCCCCTGAACAAGGCAGTTAACCCACTGTTCCTAGGCCGTCATTGAAATTAAGAATTTGTTCTTAACTGACTTGCCTAGTTAAATAAAGGTACAATTAAGAAATAACACATGCAAATGAACTATTTTGTTTTAAAAACATGCTGTATGCTCCTATCTATCCAGTCTCATTATCCTACTCAAATAGGATATATATTTTTTAACTCAATTAATTCCAGACCTTATTTATTCTGATGGTGATGGCCTTTTCATGGCCTCTTTGTTGACTGTGAATGAGGCTGTTTAGGATGACGGTCACATAGAGCTCAAGGTAATTGAGCTAATAATCATAGTAGAGACATGTAATCTAGAGGTCCTGTCTGTCAGTTACTGTGTGATTGATTGATTGCTGATGTGAGATGATGGATGTGCTCTGGCATTAACCCTAGTGACAGTCTGAGTCAGTCCCAGCCAGGCTCATTGTCTCTTAACCATGGCATGTGTCCCAAATGGCCCTCCTATTCCCTATGTAGTGCACTATTTTTGACCAGGGCCAATAGGGCTGTGCACTATATAGGGAATATGGTGCCATTTGGGTCGCCGACCCATCTCTAGGAGTTTAAACCCGTCGATATGACATCATTAGAGCAGAAAGGAGCTGTGGCCATAGATCACGGCTGTGACTGCTGAACATTTTGTCACAGTGGTTTGATAATGACTGCTTGAATGTGGAGGTCAGGGGTAAAGAGATATTAACATATGTAAGGCACAGAGGTTGAAGGAAGATAGTGGTAATATATATATACATGTATAAAATGTATTTTTAATTTTTACAATGGACGTGTAAAACTACATGTAAATAGGCTATGTTACATTTGACTGAAATTAGGCAACATGAAAGGTGTCAGATATATATATTTGTTTTAATCTAACCGAATCAGGCCTGTTCATTCACGCTCTATATAAGATGCCATCTGCTTAGCGACTTCACTCTCATGTTATTTTTATGGATATGGATAGGATATCAATAAATGCAAGCATTGTCTGAAAAACAGACAGAAATGGATTATTGTCCTTTTGACTCAGATTCTTCTTTAACACTATGACTCCTCCCATCTGTCTGTAGCAATCTGCCAACCTTCTGACCTGCCTATTGATTACTACACAACATTGATAACGTAATTGAAATGATGCCCCCGCCTTGGAGGCTTTTTCTGCTCTGCCCCACAGTGTGGCCATTACCAGGGGTTGTGACCTTTGACCCCTCCCTCTTCCATCTTACTGGGTCCCATAAGAGGGCTATGGGCCTAATTCAATAATGGGGGGGGGTCGTCAGTGGAGTGCTTGCCAGGAGGAGGAGGGGGTGACTGCTCTCCTCCTATCTCTCTTTCCCTCCTCTCCGCAGGACTCTCACCACCCCCTCGTCTTCTCTCCTCCAATCTTCAGCTAACCTCCTCTCCCCAGTACCTCTCAACACCCACCCCACCCCCTCCCCTCCTTCCCTCTCCTCTCTCCGGGACTCTTACCACCCACCCTCCCCACCCCACCCCTCCCTCAGGGCACTTAGGTCCTGGGACCAGCTGTGCCGTGAGCAAAATCATTGGGATCCATCTTTTTAATTCTGCTTTATTACTCCCACTATCAATATTGTTATTGTTTAAAGTGGCCCCAGCCCTGGCCTGGCTCTGACTGACTGATGTCCTGGTGGGGTGCCTCTCTTTAATAATGAATGTGAGGATGTGGCGCTAGCAGTAGGGGGCGAGGAGGAGCGCGTGGAAGTATAGGGCTGATGGAGAGAGTGTGTGTGTGTGTGTGTGTGTGTGTGTGTGTGTGTGTGTGTGTGTGTGTGTGTGTGTGTGTGTGTGTGTGTGTGTGTGTGTGTGTGTGTGCGTGCTCGTGCGTGCTCGTGCGTGTGTGTGTGTGTGTGTGTGTCGGCGGGGTATGCAGGGTAAGATGGGTAATGGAGTAATATAGGGGAGCCTGGAATTCTGAATAATTCACTGCTCCTTGCGGCTCCTGGCGGCAGCCATTGACATTTGGGGAACTGAATGTCTGCGCTGTATGAATTTGTGGTGGAGTAAATTAGATACTTTACAGGTACAGGCCTTGGAGAGCTGAGAGCCCGGCCAGGCAGGCAGCCAGCCAGGCAGAGACCTGTGGCGTAGCCACTACACTAACAGACGGCAGGATATCTGCTCAGCTTATTAGGCCTGATAATGGGACTGTAAATGGGGGTTGCATCCCAAAAATGGCACCCATTCCCTATATAGGGAATAGGGTGGCATTTGGGATGGAGCTGGGATATATGGCTAGAAAGGCACCTAGATGGATAAGCCGTCCAAAATAGCCAGAAATCCTCCCATAGTAAATCATACACCAGATGTCAAATAATATTACATTTCTTTTCATATACTGTAAGTAATGTATGGCAACATACCATCACTTAGGCCCATTTTAAATCCAATAGCTTTAATTCCGCTGGTAGGGCGCTAGTGACTCCCGGCCTATTTCTCTGGTGGTTCAGTATAGGCTTTGCCAGAGAGCCATTGAGTGCGAGGTCAAATGCATGCATACTCTCGTAGCCTCGAGTGGACACTTCCATCCTTTCACATGCAAATCTCCCATCTGATCTCTTTGCATTAAGTGCACTATAATTGCTTCGTCAGTCTGATTATTCTTAGCTTCGACCCAAATGGCACTCATTCACTTCATAGTGCACTACTTTTGGCCAGAGCCCTATTGGTCCTGGTCAAAAAGTAGTGCACTATATAGGGAATAGGGTGCTATTTGGGATACGAGCAGTCTGATTATGTGGCCCTGGCAGTGAAAGATGGCCTCGCGCATACTCTAGAGAACCAGATTCAGACAATCTAAATCTCATTCCCCATTCGTTGGTCTGCATCAGAAGGTAAAATTGCAAACCTCTTGAAATGTGAGATGAGGCTAAAGAGAGACTGGCATGTATTTCATATGCTTGTTGGCTTCACTAAGGAGCAAGGCAGCACATTCTCCATTAACACAGAAAGGAAATAATTACCATCCCAGGTATTCCTTTTAGTAATGAACTCCCACTCAGAATTCTTCATTCCCCCATCCTGTCCCTGCTTTTCTGCTACTGTAACGATGGCACTACTGGATTCAACACATTTGTGTTTCTCAAATGAGCTGCCAACCGGCAGGCGGGCATTCCAGAGTTCCAGAAAGGAGAGAAGGAGAGAACAGCTGAAGGATGAAATAGTGAAACATCGGGCGCGGCGTCTGCAGTAAAGGGAAATTTACACTGTCTGGCGAAGTTGTGAGTTAATAGAGGGTCAAGCAGCTGTGTGGTGAGCTGAGCGCAGACAGACCTGGCAAGGGTGCCGCGTTGGAGGTAGAGAAGCTCTCGAGAGGTCATTTCCTCTGAGATGAATATGGGCTGCGACCAAGAAACCAAGGAAGGAAGAAACCAAGGAAGGAAGAAACCAAGGGAGGACGAAACCAAGGGCGCCTAGGAGCCAAGGAACTTGAAGGACCTGCTGAAACCAACTCCTTTCTTCTCTCCTCTATTCTCAGCCCCAATTGCTTCTCTTCCTCTCGTTACAGCTTGCTAAAGCCATTAGCTTGGCCCGATCCCTCTTTCTCCTGAGTTTACGCTCTCTCATTTTGCAAGCAGTTAAAACTTCAGCAAAACTTGGCATCCTGTTTCGTCCTCGGTGCTCATGGCATCCACACACACACACACACACACACACACACACACACACACACACACACACACACACACACACACACACACACACACACACACACACACACACACACACACACACACACACACACGCCAGGCGTTCCAGGCATCCAGACTTGCCGCTAGATCCTCTCGGCTCCTCATTGTCTAAGTGCTGATGGTTGCCTAGCCAACCTTCCGGAAACTTCTCCTTCTGTCTCTAGTGTGCTGCTGTTGAGTGGTATTTACCACAACCTGCGATGGTGGTGACTTTTCATTTCACCATCTTAAAGGGATACTTAGGGATTTTGACAATGAGGGCCTTTAATCTACTCCCCCAGAGTCAGATGAAATTGTGGATACCATTTTTATGTTTGTATCCAGTATAAAGGAAGTCATAAGTCGTTTCGCAAGCTAATGCTAGCTAGCGTTAGTGCAATGACTCACCTATACACTCTTAAAAATAATAATAAAGTTGGAACCAAATACGGTTCTAGAGAGCAATGCCATAGGAGAAGCATTTTAGGTTCTCTGAAGAACCATACAAAAGTCCAAAACCAGAAAAGTGAGATCCTAAGTAAAGACGTTGTCATTTAAATTCAATTCTCTAAGACGATATAACACATATTTCATAAGGCTTTCTTTTGAAGGCCTAGTTACAGTGTCCTAATACCTAATATAGTGGCCTAAAACTCATAGTTTAGAGACCACTTCAGACCTGCAAGTCACAGTATGATGGCTTGCAAAGTGATGTGTAATTCCTATTGGAATGCAGCCAGAGTGGTGATATCCAACATTTTGAATTTTTATTCCCCCACAACCTGCTTTCAGAATGACTGCCAGGGTTGGGAAGACGAAGATATGGCACTATCTTAAACTTACACTTTTTTAACTATTCCAAGATAGTTTAAGTTATTTATATTTGAGTAGCATAAGATTAATGAATCAGTCAATATACATGCAAAAACATAGATATTGAAACAAACAATTGTAAAAATAAACCTGCAATAGAGCATGCTGGGAAATATGATAATGACGGCCGTGGTTTTGGTTCAACTCTGATTATTAACACCAACACAGGCGTTCTTTTACACCACTGAGTGTTAATTTAAATCTTTATGGTGTCATTTTAACACTTGACTCAACACTAGAAATGTTTCACTGAAAAATCTACACTATTTAACACTTGCAAAGTAGCTGTGTGCTATGAAAGGGACACATCTGCAGGCTTCCATACATTTCAAGAACCCTTTAGAATTCTGAAGAACCGTAGATGCCACGCCAAGAACCCCACACTTAACTCAAAGGGTCTTTATCGGGCAAGAGTTCTCCAGGGAACCGAGCTGAAGAAGAATCATTTAAGAACATGTCTGTTTTTCAGTCCTTAGATCAGGTATTTGGGTAGTCATCTCTATAAAGCAGTTTAATAGCATCTGGTGTTATACAGAAGGCCTAAGCAGCTTATATATGCTCACTTTCCCTGTAGCCTTTAGAGTGTCAGGTTAGCTGATATCTCATAAAACCAGTCTTGAAAGCCTGATGGCCTCATAAAAACTGAGCTGAGGCCTTTTTAGGTGAACACATCTCCCAGAAGCCTTCACACCTTATGTATTTGCCACTGTATCTCTCCTGACCCCATATTGGAAGCATTTATTAGATGCCCTTACTACCACACCACATATAGCTATTATATATCAAGAGCATATGTTTCATCAGACAGATAGTCATGACTCTTGGGAGCGTGTGTGTGTGTGTGTGTGTGTGTGTGTGTGTGTGTGTGTGTGTGTGTGTGTGTGTGTGTGTGCGTGCTTGCGTGTGTGTGTGTGTGTGTGTGTGTGTGTGTGTGTGTGTGTGTGTGTGTGTGTGTGTGTGTGTGTGTGTGTGTGTGTGTGTGTGCGTGCGTGCGTGCGTGCGTGCGTGCGTGCGTGCGTGCGTGCGTGCGTGTGTGCGTGCGTGCGTGCGTGCGTGTGTGTGTGCGTGCTTGCGTGTGTGTGTGCACGCCTGTGTGCAGACCCTCTGATTCTTTGTGTGATTAGTATTTCCTGATCATTTGCATGCAGAGAGAGAGAGAGAGTTGTGTCTCAAAGCCCAGAAAGCGTCAGCAGAGAGCCCAGCTCTGAGCTCCAAGCCCTGCATATGGTGCTGTGAATACATTACACACTCCTGACGCGGTCTCATCTATTCTCTCAGAGTTAGGGTGCCTCACGATCAATAGTGCTGGATTACAGTGCTTAACATCAAAGTTCATCTTTCTCTTTCTAGAGGACTCAGCTGTCAGTCATGGGCTCTAGTCTACTCTATACTCTCTTCATGACTCACTTCTTTTGCCAGTGAAATAAAGTTCAGGAAAAGTTGCTGGTGTTGGCTGTTCAGAAAGTTATCTTGTATGAAGCAATTCCATCCATTTTAATTTCTTGCTTTGCTTTGCAATGCTTTTCGGACGCACTCTGTACTCGTAAGGTGGTATAATCGTCTTTCCCAACAACAATTCGAATATGCAATTTCGGTCTAAGAATAGCTACGTTTCTTTTTAGATCCATGGCATTTTCAATTAACACACATGATTTCATTTAACACATGATTTCATTTAACACACATGATTTCATTTAACACACATGATTTCATTTAACACATGTGATGTCATTTAACACACGTGATGTCATTTAACACACATGATTTCATTTAACACACGTGATGTCATTTAACACACGCGATTTCATTTAACAAACACGATTCCATTTAACACACACAATTTCACTTAACACACACAATTTCATTTAACACACACAATGTCATTTAACACTCATGATTTCATTTAACACGTGATTTTTCTGTTTTCAGAGAACTCTGCTGTCAAATAGATTCTAATTTAGTTACAGTGTATTGTATTGATATAGACATACTGAAATGAATGAGGTGAAAGATACAGGATCCTAACATATTGCACAAATTGGATTTGGAACATATCACACAAAATGGATGATGTTGTACACAAAATGGATGATGTTGTGCACAAAAAACGGGGACCCGTTATGGCTCGTGAGCACCACTTTAAAAACTACTGCCTGAAATGATACAAAGGTTTGAGAGTGTATCTTTAACTAACTGAATGACAGGGAATGGATTTTCTTAGAACACATACACATGCTGTTGACTTTGAGCAGTATGTTGTGCACCACTTACTGATCTCAGACCAGTTTATGTACTGAACCTTCATTGTCATGCTTCAGAGAAATTCTCACCTTTTTTTCATATCGGATGTACTTGCTGTACCTTGAGGTTAGCGTGATATCAACAACTGTAACAGAACAAGGCCTTTCAAAGTTTCTCTGAAACTTTTTTGTGAGAGAGAAGCTTCTACATCAAATGGACAGTGAAGTGAATCTAGTCCTACATGTCCTTTAGGCTGAATCAGTGGTGATGTTATGAGATGTTGGCAGGGTGAGTTAAATAATTGATCGAGATCCAGACTGGATCTGCTGAATGTCTTATTCTCTTACCGGAACGGTCCAGCTGACATTCTGGAACTGTGTCAAGGTCTCATTTAGCCTTCTGTCCACAATTATGCAACGGGTGGGTCTAATCCTGAATGCTGATTGGTTAAAACTGCGTTCCAGCCGGTGTCTATTCCACAAGTTACCACCGGCAATGATATTAAAATGTCTATTTACTCTGTTCTATCTGACTGCGCCATCCACTATCTCATCATCCCAGCCAAGCAATTTATAAACTTGATCTCCACTATAAAAATAATCTAGACTTTATCGCACATTTATTTTAGACTAACATTTGTTTTCAACAGTGGAGATTAGAATAAAGTGCAAGTGCTGGTTGAGTGTTTATTTTTAGTTATTTATTTTTGAGGGGGGGGGCGCTGAGGTGAGGAGGAGGATTGTTTAAAAGGGAATGTTTCAGATCTTTTCAGAAGACGGACAGGGACTGTTGTCCTAGCTTCAGGGGGAAGCTGGTTTCACCATTGGGGTGCCAGGACAGAGAAAAGTTTGGAGCTGCCCTCCCGTAGGGGTGGAAGGGCTATAAGGCCTGAGATGGCAGAACGGAGGGCTCGGGTTGGAGTGTAGGGTTTGAGCATAGCCTGAAGGTAGGAAGGGGCAATTTCTCTTCCTATTCCGTAGGTAAGCACCATGGTTTGTACTGGATGGATGCCAGTGGAGTGTGCGGAGGAGCGCGGTGACATGAGAGAACTTGGGAAGGTTGAAAACCAGGCGGGCTGCTGCGTTCTGGATAAGTTGCTGGGGTTTGATGGCACAAGCGGGGAACCCAGCCAACAGCGAGTTGCAGTAATCCAGACGGGAGAGAACAAGTGCCTGGATTAGGACCTGTGGCGTTTCCTGTATGAGGTAGAGTCGTACTCTACGGATGTTGTAGAGCATGAACTTGCAGGAGCGGGTCATTGCTTTGATGTTTGCAGAGAATGACAGGGCGTTGTCCAGAGTCACGCCAATGTTCTTTGCACCCATCCGACATTGTGGAGTTGTCAACCGTGATGAAGAGGTCTTTAACACGAAGTGCAGCTAGTTTGCAGTCTTTCCAGCTTCAGTTTGAAGTGATTGTATTTGCTGTGTTATTGGCTAGCTCCTCTGAACAACAGTGTCCTGATGAGTAAGCACATTTTCTATGCCAGGCGGAATCACGCCTCATTAGCTCATTGTTATGGATGTATCCAGATAAATGTCACTAGAAAACAGCTTAAACGAATGCAAATGCAGTTCTGGATGCACTTTTTGACTTGTCTGTACATTACCTGTAGTTGGATAGCTAGCAAGCAATGGATAAGAACATTGCCAGCCAGTATAACAATGGAACATATAGAACGAACGACTGGGTCGCCTCTATAGATACAGGACAAAAAGACTGAATGACTGGGTCGCGTCTACCGGTAGAACAAACGACCAGCCATCTTGGGTAGCAACCCTTGATTTGTGTCGGGACTATATCTTGTGGAAGGATGAAATATCCTCCAAACACCGGCTTCGAGGGCATTATCACTTAAGCGTTGCACATCCTCTTGCTATAAGAGGTGACGCCTGTTCTCTTTCTACAGGGATATTTTTATTGTTCAGTCACTTTGGTAGGGGCAGCTGCCACAAAGGACACACACTTGGAGACAAAAGCTGTTTCTGTTCTGTTCGGTCTTAGTCCCTTTACACAGGGATTTACAACATGCCAGTGTGACAAGTGGACATTGCACAGAGGGCGTAGGAAATGTTCTCATCCCAACAAGACAGCTGTAACTCTGTTTCCCTCGTACGCTTTCACAGGCTGACAGTCCCCCTTCAGAGAGAAAGAGAGAGTGTATATTAGAGAGAGAGAGAGATAGGGATTGGCTAAAATAAAGAAAGGGTTATTTTTTTAACGATGTGTGTCATGGGGACAGCCCTAGTCCTGATGAAAGTGGGCAGGGGGGAGAAACAGAAGGGTACTGGTCCATATGTGCCTTTTGATTGTGTGTGGGTGCACTGTGCAGGTGCATAGGCCTATGTCTCTGTGAGGGTCTTGGGGTGACTGTGCTCTCCCTGATCCCCCGTTTCTTTCCTTTATCCCTATCTGCTCTTTATTCTTGATGAGGGCCCTCCAGCTCTCCACCGGGTCCCCCATGGCGAGGCGTTTCTTCTGGCCTCACAATAGGACCCGAGCCCAGGCACATGCACACATGGGGCGCTGAGCCTCACCCCCTTCCAAACGACCCCACTCCCTATCATACCCTCTTACCCTCGCTAATCAGACCGCCACGCTCCCCAGTCACGCTGCTGGTCCATGCAGGCACTTTTGTGGGCGGCCTCTTAGGTCCCTCTCCACATGGGCTATACAGGCTACTGTGTAGCCCAAAGGGGTGATAAGCCCCCCTACCACCAACCAGCCCTCACCCAACACACACCCCCCACCCTGCCATCACCTTTAGTAGGACTTTGTCTCAAATGGCACCCTATTCCCTAGGCAGTGCACTACTTTTGACAAGAACCTTATCGGCCCTGGTTTAAAGTAGTGCACTAAATAGGGAATAGGCTGCGATTTGGGACATAGCCTAGGACTGATAGAGGAATAGTTCTCAGCAGGAGTGGGGTAGGGTGCAGAGGGCTGCGAACTGTGTCGGCACATCAGTGACATTGGTACATGGATGAAGTCACTTTTTCACAAATCCCGGGTATTATCGCCTGTAATAACCCTTTGTCTGTCCAGGCAGGTTGCAGCTGTTACTCACTGGCCTGGATGAGCTGCTGAGCTGGGCTGGGGAAGCATGAGGCCAACACACTGGCTGATATTCAAAGAGAGAGATGGAGGGGAGAGAAAGTTGGAGGGGAAAAAGAGAGAGTTGGAGGGTAGAGAGATAGTTGGAGGGGAGGAGCGAGAGAGAGAGGAATAGATTGAATAGTGGGAGGTGCAGAGAGAGCATGTGTGATAGTCATACAGGGTCAGTCACATGAAATTTGATTGCCGCCAAACTCAGACAGATCGGCTGATATGCATTGATTTCCTTTGAAGAGTATAAAAAGGAAAAAATGGAAAAATGTCTCTGAAATGACCAGCAGTTATGCTACTGATTTAATCTTTCCTTCTACGTCTCTGTAGATCTGTCGTCTAACGAAATCCTGCCCCGTCTTCACAACCAATACAGCGGCTTTGAAAATGAATGAAAGTCTGCAGGGATGTGGAATAAATATGAGTTAAGCTTTGGATTGATGCAATATGGCTGAAGGCTAATGCAAGTCTCTGTTGTATATAGATATTGAGGTCTGTGCCAGAAATCAGATCAGTCTGATATTTTAGATAGATGTTCAATAGTACATAGGATCAGATAAGGAATAACAGCCTCTGTGATTTAAAGTCATATTATATATAGCCCTAGAACCAACAGTTTAGTATATTTTTAAAGTGTTGAATCTCCGGGCGGTTCCTTATCAAACAGGCATCTTTCAGGACTTCTACAGTACTATGCCAGTCCAATTTAGGACCCAATAGGACCCTTGGGAGTGTTACACCAGAGATGGAAGAGGAAGCGAGACACCCCACTCGCTGTTTATTGCAGGTTCAATGAAAGTCAATATTTCTTTTCGGTAATTTATTACCCCGCCGAAGACATTCTTTAAAAAAAAGTATACTCGGTCAAAGCAAACTTTATATGAGCAAATAACATTTTTATGTCTTCCCAAGTCGGAGGGTGGTTTTAACCTTCCAGACTTGGAGTTGTATCAACTCACTGCCTAATGCTTTTACTTGAGGCATATACGTAGTTAAATGCACTAAAGAGGAACAATGGACACGTACATGTATTGAAGATGCACATAATAATCTTTTCACCTGTCTATTTTCAAAGGATACAGCTAAGAGCATGAACAACTTCCTGGTTAAGAACACTATAACAATATGGAAGAAAATTAAATGCATTCTACAAGAACCAATATCACTCCATGAAACACAACCCTATGGAACAATTCTTGGATAGCTTTTCAGAATTTGCCGATACATTGGAACAGAAACCATAAATAACTTGGTAACAGTAAATGCATGTATTTCTATTACAGAATTAAAAAGTAATTTTGTACTGACCATTGTAAAGTTATTTCAAATATATGCAAATTCAAAGTTTAATATCACAACATTTTGATTTTTCAACTATTGGAATCAAGACTTAAAAATAACTGATGTTGGAGGGAATGTTGGAGCAAAACTAACCAAATCCAATGAACAAAAATGAACCCTTAATCCAGTCACCGGTGCATCAAGCTAAGTAATATATACAGAAATGTGTTTTTTTGTTGCATTGGATGCGTCTCAATGCATTGGATGCGTCTCAATCCACCACATGTGCCGATGCACATGTTGCACTTCCGCATCTGCGTTGAAAGGTGGCAGAGCGAGAGCTGTTTTTCGTCAGATCATGAGACTTCACAAAAATGTCTGATCTTAATTTATCCACCATCTTTGATCCTAACACTGGCAGGGGTTTATGGGAAGATTGCATCTAACCTAAACCTACCATTATATTATGTCCGTCTGGCAGCTGACAAATCCTCCCAGATCAAAGGATCACTTTTACTCGACTAAGCACCGTATAGGACTAACCTCAACCATAACATACCAATCCTGTGTCTGTGGGTCACCTCATAGAGAAAGGCATCTGCAAGCATCTCTCTCTCCCTTTCACTCCCTCTCGCTCCCTCTCTCTCTCCCCCTCTCTCGCTCTCTTTCTCGCTCTCTGTCTCTCTCTGTCACAGTGAATATGCTTAAAAATAAAACAAAGCTGTTTCATCCCATGCACTGTAATAACCACTCTGTTGTGACTCTATCTATCCCTGTCTGTCTGCGTTTTGCTACTCGTGTGTGATAACAGTGGTCTCTTTAGTATGTGCATATTCCCAAATACATACTTTTTCTGCTGAGAAACAGCTTTCGCTGGGCGGTAAAGTATGCAGCAGAGTAGCTTTATTGAACAGCAAGAAAGAGAGTGCGAGAGAAAGGAAATGTGTGAGGAGTTGGTGTGTGTGCATGTCAACCTGCCTGCTCTCTTTTTTTTAGATAGGGCTAAAGAGAGAGAGCTAGATGCAGGCCTCGCTCTGACCTTTCAGCTAAAGGAACACACAGACAGATGTTGAGTGAGTCTCATTGTACTGGAGTGAATGAAGTCCGTAGGCAGGGTAAAGACTGTGCCACATGGATATTTAATTGATCTCCCCTGCTATTTCATTGGTGATTCACCAGTTGGTCTATTTTCCATTCATTCAATGGTAGAATAACTGGGAAACAGATGGTGAAGAGTGACTATACCACGTCAAGTATTGAGAGAGAGACACATACGCACACACACACACACATCCACATGAGGCATACAAGTTACAAAACCTGCAACCTTTTCCACAATGCATAAACACAGGCCTTCTGGTAACAGTTCCCTCCATCCTTGCTCATTCATATTCCTCCAAACAGCTCTACCGTCCACCGGACGGCACATTCATCCTAATTGCCAGGACAGTCAACTGACGCAAATGGCTGGCAGGTTATTCTTTGTGAGAGCTCTTGTTTCATAGAAAGCCATTACAGACATTGTATACGTCCCAAATGACGCTCTATTCCTTATTTAGTGCACTACTACCCATTGGGCTCTGGTCAAAAGTAGTGCACAATTTAGTGAATAGAGTACCATTTAGGATGCAGACAGAGGGTTATTTGTAAAGCAAGGACACCTGATGTGGATGGCAGCGAACAGCAACGATCATGCTGACTAATTGACTGTGGAGGGGCTGAATCATTCAGACTGAGTCCCAGCCAATGGCTGAATCCATCTTCTTTCTGAGGAAAGGGCACGTGCATATAGGCATATACCCACACACCCACCCACCCACGCACACACACACACACATACACACACTTGTTGGCTGCTGCTGTGGACATTAGCTCGCCTAGCCACTGATAACTGCCTCCCCCCCAGTACCAGGGATTAACCCTGCATTTTAATATCGTTGTACTCAAGATTCACATAGTGTCCTCCAAGAATCTTTGAACCATGGATGGTGGATATGAGGATGGTGGATGTGGGTGGGGGGTGAACAGGAGAAGCCCTTAAGATAATCTAGATTGCATATAGACCCTTTGAACTGCCTTGACAAATTCACCACTCATTCTATCCCTCCCATACTAACAGCAGCCTCCATTCCGTGCTTCCAATTTCCATTTCTCAACGCTTTGAAATGTATTAAAGTTACATACTGCCATTTTTTAATTTGCCTTTTGATCTTGTCTCAACTCTGCCCCGCTCCTCTCCCTCCTTTCCTCTTCCTCTCTCTCACCCCTCTCAGCCGACATGAAGTCAGTGATAATAAAGGGCCATAGTTCTCAATTTTCACTGAATTAACACTGAAGGTGGGGGAGGGACGGGGGAGGTCAGACTAAGTGAAGATGTTGTTGTGTAGGATGGTTTATGGCCCAGGTTGTGGCCCTGGTGCGGGGTCCCAGCTTGCTCTCAGAGTAAGTAAGCAAGCATATTACATGCAGAGTCAGTCAATGTCTGTAACCTTTTTTTATGTGGGGTATAGGAGGATTAACCTAAAAGCATAATGTGTGTTTGCGTTTGCATATCAACCTCCCTTTCAAACTTGGGTTCAATTAGTATTTTTTTTTTTGATCAAATACTGTGAGCATTTGATTGAGCCTACCTGGAGTGCAAGAGGGGTGGGGTATGCACTTGTAGAGACTATGTCTTTGGTTAAATTGCTCCAGGCAATCTCAGTCAAGCCCAGCTGAAGTATTTGGAATAAAACAAATACTAGTTGAACCCAGATCTACTCCCTCCCACCATTTCCACCATTGAGAATCTGTTATGCTTCCTCACATGCTACAGGCAAGGGTGGCAGCTAGCTACGCACGTCAACACCCAGATAATGTGTCATCACAGGTTTTTACAGGAACTAAATGGTGAAATTAATTTTGTTTGCAGATGTGTTGTTTTCCCCTTCTCCACCGGTTTCGCGCTTTTAACCGTGCGTGTCTGACTGCAGCTGAGGCCCACTGTGTGACAGTAACACCACAGGGACTGCCCATCATGGTTTGATTGTGTTGTTCCATCAGTAAACAGTCTGATGAAAAGGAACAGATAGGAGCATAATGGAAGTATGTAGATAGTTGTCAATACATGGAGGTTCTATACAAAGAAACAAACACCCTTTCATTGGCTATGTAGAATACACAGAAAATAACATTTTTTTCTTAACTCTGTTTTGTCTTAGCTAGGTAACGATAATGTGTTACCAATGCTACAGTGTTGATTGTGCAGTAGCTACCGGTAGTTTGAGAAAACAGAATCCTATTCATAACAGTAGTCAAATCTCACAAGTCAATTATATTGGAAATGTACACCTCAGCAATGACTCGGATAACTTGCTAGTCTGCGTGAGGTAGAATTTGATTGGCAAATTGTATATGAAAATAATAAACTGTTTTGTAATTTAAATTAAACAGAAATGCAAAGTGTCGGCCTGTCTTGTACTGGATAGAGAAGTGGAAAGGAGGGCCTGTTAGCAGCATTGTACCCCAGCCTAAAGGCATTAAACATCACCGGCCAATGATCCATTTTAATACCCTTCATCCATACAGATGAACATAATGTATGCTCACACCAGCATCCATACACATAAAACCATGAGCATCAAATGGGGTATAACTAATACAATTGATTTTAACGGTTGTGTGGAACAACAGAGAGATTGAAAGCGTTTCCACTTTCAAGCAAGACGGCTTGCTTGTACTGCAGCAGGGTGCATACATCCAATTCAATTCAGCCTTTATGAGGTGCTATTTAGCTGTGTTTTAATGAAGGCTGATTGGCACTGCGTCCTAGTAGCCATTATCATCAGAAGGATGTGATTGCTGTAATCTGCAATTATGGGCCTAATTGTACTTCAGGATCCTCTGGGTTTAAATGAGCAATCAGGTCTTCTACTAGTGTACCACCTGTAATTGCCACCTTGGAGCGGAGTGGGGACGACAGCGTGACAGCTTGACAGCTACGGTGTCAAACCAACGTCCATCTTAAGTGCCCCTAGCTGCTCTTCTCTAGTTTTTCTTCCTTGCCTCCCTTTCTTTTCCTTCTCTTATTCTGTCTCTTCCCTTGCTCTCCCTCTGTTCCCTCTCTCTCTGCCTCTCTCACTTTCCATCTGTTCCTTTTTCGCTGGTTCTCCCTCCCCTCCATCTCTCTCTTTCTCCCCCCCCTTCCCCTAACCGTCTCCAACCTCAACCCCCCTCTCCTCTATGGAATGTATAAACCGGGCCCTATTATCAAGCTGGTTGTCTTATCATAATTATCCCTAGTGTCAGACCCTGTTGGTGGAGATAAAAGGAGAGGCTGATTAACAGGGGAGATCATGGATTATTATTGACAAGCTGACTAACGGAGGGGAGAGTATTTGTTCCTATTGACAGGCTGATTAACGGAGGGGAGAGTATTGGTTCCTATTGACAGGCTGATTAACGGAGGGGAGAGTATTGGTTCCTATTGACAGGCTGATTAACGGAGGGGAGAGTATTGGTTCCTATTGACAGGCTGATTAACAGAGGGGAGACTATTGGTTCCTATTGACAGGCTGATTAACTGAGGGGAGAGTATTGGTTCCTATTGACAGGCTGATTAACGGAGGGGAGAGTATTGGTTCCTATTGACAGGCTGATTAACTGAGGGGAGAGTATTGGTTCCTATTGACAGGCTGATTAACGGAGGGGAGAGTATTGGTTCCTATTGACAGGCTGATTAACGGAGGGGAGAGTATTGGTTCCTATTGACAGGCTGATTAACAGAGGGGAGACTATTGGTTCCTATTGACAGGCTGATTAACTGAGGGGAGAGTATTGGTTCCTTTTGACAGGCTGATTAACGGAGGGGAGAGTATTGGTTCCTATTGACAGGCTGATTAACAGAGGGGAGAGTATTGGTTCCTATTGACAGGCTGATTAACAGAGGGGAGAGTATTGGTTCCTTTTGACAGGCTGATTAACGGAGGGGAGAGTATTGGTTCCTATTGACAGGCTGATTAACTGAGGTTAGAGTATTGGTTCCTATTGACAGGCTGATTAACGGAGGGGAGAGTATTGGTTCCTATTGACAGGCTGATTAACAGAGGGGAGACTATTGGTTCCTATTGACAGGCTGATTAACTGAGGGGAGAGTATTGGTTCCTTTTGACAGGCTGATTAACGGAGGGGAGAGTATTGGTTCCTATTGACAGGCTGATTAACAGAGGGGAGAGTATTGGTTCCTATTGACAGGCTGATTAACGCTCAAGAACCTCCAGAAGCTAACCAGCTAACCAGCTAACTAGCTACAAGCTAGCTACAAGCTATTTAGTCATTGTTAGTTTTTTAACCTGGATAACACTCGCCAGTCCAGCCCCCCTGCCCCATGGACTCTGATCACTTGGCTACATAGCTGATGCACGCTGGACTGTCCATTAATCACGGTACTCCATTCTTCTTGTTTGTTTTATCTGTCGGCCTCGTTGCCTAGTCAATGCCATTTTACCTGCCATTTTACCTGCTGTTGTTATGCTAGCTGATTAGCTGTTGTTTCACCCACTGTTTTAGCTAGCTTTCCCAGTTCAACACCTGTGATTACTGTATGCCTCGCTGTATGTCTCTCTCAATTGTCAATATGCCTTGTATACTGTTGCTCAGGTTAGTTATCATTGTTTTAGTTCACAATGGAGCCCCTTTTCCCACTCCTCATACCCCTGATACCTCCTTTGTCCCACCTCCCACATATGCGGTGACCTCACCCATTACAACCAGCATGTCTAGAGATAAAACCTCACCCTCATACTACTCCTTCTCTGTTCCGCGGGTGATGTGGAGGTAAACCCAGGCCCTGCATGTCCCCAGGCACCCTCATTTGTTGACTTCTGTGATCGAAAAAGCCTTGGTTTCATGCATGTCAACATCAGAAGCCTTCTCCCTAAGTTTGCTTTACTCACTGCTTTAGCACACTCTGCTAACCCTGATGTCCTTGCCGTGTCTGAATCCTGGCTCAGGAAGGCCACCAAAAATTCAGAGATTTCCATACCCAACTATAACATCTTCCGTCAAGATAGAACTGCCAAAGGGGGAGGAGTTGCAGTCTACTGCAGAGATAGCCTGCAAAGTAATGTCACACTTTCCAGGTCCATACCCAAACAGTTCGAACTACTAATTCTGAAAATTACTCTCTCCAGAAATAAGTCGCTCACTGTTGCCGCCTGCTACCGACCCCCCTCAGCTCCCAGCTGTGCCCTGGACACCATTTGTGAATTGATTGCCCCCCATCTAGCTTCAGAGTTTGTTCTGTTAGGTGACCTAAACTGGGATATGCTTAACACCCCGGCAGTCCTACAATCTAAGCTAGATGCCCTCAATCTCACACAAATCATCAAGGAACCAACCAGGTACAACCCTAACTCTGTAAGCAAGGGCACCCTCATAGACGTCATCCTGACCAACTGGCCCTCCAAATACACCTCCGCTGTCTTCAATCAGGATCTCAGCGAACACTGCCTCATTGCCTGTATCCGCTACGGTGCCGCAGTCAAACGACCACCCCTCATCACTGTCAAACGCTCCCTAAAACACTTCTGTGAGCAGGCCTTTCTAATCGACCTGGCCCGGGTACCCTGGAAGGACATTGACCTCATCCCGTCAGTTGAGGATGCCTGGTCATTCTTTAAGAGTAACTTCCTCACCATTTTAGATAAGCATGCTCCGTTCAAAAGATGCAGAACTAAGAACAGATACAGCCCTTGGTTCACTCCAGACCTGACTGCCCTCGACCAGCACAAAAACATCCTGTGGCGGACTGCAATAGCATCGAACAGTCCCCGCGATATGCAACTGTTCAGGGAAGTCAGGAACCAATACACGCAGTCAGTCAGGAAAGCTAAGGCCAGCTTCTTCAGGCAGAAGTTTGCATCCTGTAGCTCCAACTCCAAAAGTTCTGGGACACTGTGAAGTCCATGGAGAACAAGAGCACCTCCTCCCAGCTGCCCACTGCACTGAGGCTAGGGAACACGGTCACCACCGACAAATCCATGATTATTGAAAACTTCAACAAGCATTTCTCAACGGCTGGCCATGCCTTCCGCCTTGCTACTCCAACCTCGACCAACAGCTCCGGCCCCCCCGCAGCTCCTCGCCCAAGCCTCTCAAGGTTCTCCTTTACCCAAATCCAGATAGCAGATTTTCTGAAAGAGCTGCAAAACCTGGACCCGTATAAATCAGCTGGGCTTGACAATCTGGACCCTCTATTTCTGAAACTATCCGCCGCCATTGTCGCAACCCCTATTACCAGCCTGTTCAACCTCTCTTTCATATCGTCTGAGATCCCCAAGGATTGGAAAGCTGCCGCAGTCATCCCCCTCTTCAAAGGGGGAGACACCCTGGACCCAAACTGTTACAGACCTATATCCATTCTGCCTTGCTTATCTAAGGTCTTCGAAAGCCAAGTCAACAAACAGGTCACTGACCATCTCGAATCCCACCGTACCTTCTCCGCTATGCAATCTGGTTTCCGAGCCGGTCACGGGTGCACCTCAGCCACACTCAAGGTACTAAACGACATCATAACCGCCATCGATAAAAGACAGTACTGTGCAGCCGTCTTCATCGACCTTGCCAAGGCTTTCGACTCTGTCAATCACCATATTCTTATCGGCAGACCCAGTAGCCTCGGTTTTTCGGATGACTGCCTTGCCTGGTTCACCAATTACTTTGCAGACAGAGTTCAGTGTGTCAAATCGGAGGGCATGCTGTCCGGTCCTCTGGCAGTCTCTATGGGGGTGCCACAGTGTTCAATTCTCGGGCCGACTCTTTTCTCTGTATATATCAATGATGTTGCTCTTGCTGCGGGCGATTCCCTGATCCACCTCTACGCAGACGACACCATTCTATACACTTTCGGCCCGTCATTGGACACTGTGCTATCTAACCTCCAAACGAGCTTCAATGCCATACAACACTCCTTCCGTGGCCTCCAACTGCTCTTAAACGCTAGTAAAACCAAATGCATGCTTTTCAACCGATCGCTGCCTGCACCCGCATGCCCGACTAGCATCACCACACTGGATGGTTCCGACCTTGAATATGTGGACACCTATAAGTACCTAGGTGTCTGGCTAGACTGCAAACTCTCCTTCCAGACCCATATCAAACATCTCCAATCGAAAATCAAATCAAGAGTCGGCTTTCTATTCCGTAACAAAGCCTCCTTCACTCACGCTGCCAAGCTTACCCTAGTAAAACTGACTATCCTACCGATCCTCGACTTCGGCGATGTCATCTACAAAATTGCTTCCAACACTCTTCTGAGCAAACTGGAAGCAGTTTATCACAGTGCCATCCGTTTTGTCACTAAAGCACCTTATACTACTCACCACTGCGACTTGTATGCTCTAGTCGGCTGGCCCTCGCTACATATTCGTCGCAAGACCCACTGGCTCCAGGTCGTCTACAAGGCCATGCTAGGTAAAGCTCCGCCTTATCTCAGTTCACTGGTCACGATGGCAACACCCATCCGTAGCACGCGCTCCAGCAGGTGTATCTCACTGATCATCCCTAAAGCCAACACCTCATTCGGCCGCCTTTCGTTCCAGTACTCTGCTGCCTGTGACTGGAACGAATTGCAAAAATCGCTGAAGTTGGAGACCTTTATCTCCCTCACCAACTTCAAACATCAGCTATCTGAGCAGCTAACCGATCGCTGCAGCTTTACATAATCTATTGGTAAATAGCCCACCCATTTTCACCTACCTCATCCCCACAGTTTTTATTTATTTACTTTTCTGCTCTTTTGCACACCAATATCTCTACCTGTACATGATCATTTATCACTCCAGTGTTAATCTGCAATATTGTAATTATTCGCCTACCTCCTCATGCCTTTTGCACACATTGTATATAGACTCCCCTTTTTTTGTACTGTGTTATTGACTTGTTAATTGTTTACTCCATGTGTAACTCTGTGTTGTCTGTTCACACTGCTATGCTTTATTATGACCAGGTCGCAGTTGTAAATGAGACCTTGTTCTCAACTAGCCTACCTGGTTAAATAAAGGTGAAATAAAAATAAATAAAAAAACGGAGGGGAGAGTATTGGTTCCTATTGACAGGCTGATTAACAGAGGGGAGAGTATTGGTTCCTATTGACAGGCTGATTAACAGAGGGGAGAGTATTGGTTCCTATTGGCAGGCTGATTAACGGAGGGGAGAGTATTGGTTCCTATTGACATGCTGATTAACTGAGGTTAGAGTATTGGTTCCTATTGACAGGCTGATTAAAGGAGGGTAGAGTATTGGTTCCTATTGACAGGCTGATTAACAGAGGGGAGAGTATTGGTTCCTATTGACAGGCTGATTAACAGAGGGGAGAGTATTGGTTCCTATTGACAGGCTGATTAACAGAGGGGAGAGTATTGGTTCCTATTGACAGGCTGATTAACAGAGGGGAGAGTATTGGTTCCTATTGACAGGCTGATTAAAGGAGGGGAGAGTATTGGTTCCTATTGACAGGCTGATTAACAGAGGGGAGAGTATTGGTTCCTATCGACAGGCTGATTAATGGAGGGGAGAGTATTGGTTCCTATTGACAGGCTGATTAACGGAGGGGAGAGTATTGGTTCCTATTGACAGGCTGATTAACAGAGGGGGGAGTATTGGTTCCTATTGACAGGCTGATTAACGGAGGGGAGAGTATTGGTTCCTATTGACAGGCTGATTAACAGAGGGGGGAGTATTGGTTCCTATTGACAGGCTGATTAACTGAGGGGGGAGTATTGGTTCCTATTGACAGGCTGATTAACGGAGGGGAGAGTATTGGTTCCTTTTGACAGGATGATTAACTGAGGGGAGAGCATTGGTTCCTATTGACAGGCTGATTAACTGAGGGGAGAGTATTGGTTCCTATTGACAGGCTGATTAACAGAGGGGAGAGTATTGGTTCCTATTGACAGGCTGATTAACTGAGGGGAGAGTATTGGTTCCTATTGACAGGCTGATTAACTGAGGGTAGAGTATTGGTTCCTATTGACAGGCTGATTAACTGAGGGGAGAGTATTGGTTCCTATTGACAGGCTGATTAACAGAGGGGGGAGTATTGGTTCCTATTGACAGGCTGATTAACGGAGGGGAGAGTTGGTTCCTATTGACAGGATGATTAACGGAGGGGAGAGTATTAGTTCCTATTGACAGGCTGATTAACGGAGGGGAGAGTATTGGTTCCTATTGACAGGCTGATTAACGGAGGGGAGAGTTGGTTCCTATTGACAGGCTGATTAACGGAGGGGAGAGTTGGTTCCTATTGACAGGATGATTAACTGAGGGGGGAGTATTGGTTCCTATTGACAGGCTGATTAACGGAGGGGAGAGTTGGTTCCTATTGACAGGCTGATTAACGGAGGGGAGAGTATTGGTTCCTATTGACAGGCTGATTAACGGAGGGGAGAGTATTTTTCCTATTGACAGGCTGATTAACGGAGGGGAGAGTATTGGTTCCTATTGGCAGGCTGATTAACGGAGGGGAGAGTTGGTTCCTATTGACAGGCTGATTAACGGAGGGGAGAGTATTGGTTCCTATTGACAGGCTGATTAACGGAGGGGAGAGTTGGTTCCTATTGACAGGCTGATTAACGGAGGGGAGAGTTGGTTCCTATTGACAGGCTGATTAACGGAGGGGAGAGTTGGTTCCTATTGACAGGATGATTAACTGAGGGGGGAGTATTGGTTCCTATTGACAGGCTGATTAACGGAGGGGAGAGTTGGTTCCTATTGACAGGCTGATTAACTGAGGGGAGAGTATTGGTTCCTATTGACAGGCTGATTAACGGAGGGGAGAGTTGGTTCCTATTGACAGGATGATTAACTGAGGGGGGAGTATTGGTTCCTATTGACAGGCTGATTAACTGAGGGGAGAGTATTGGTTCCTATTGACAGGCTGATTAACGGAGGGGAGAGTATTTTTCCTATTGACAGGCTGATTAACGGAGGGGAGAGTTGGTTCCTATTGACAGGATGATTAACGGAGGGGAGAGTTGGTTCCTATTGACAGGATGATTAACGGAGGGGAGAGTATTGGTTCCTATTGACAGGCTGATTAACGGAGGGGAGAGTTGGTTCCTATTGACAGGCTGATTAACGGAGGGGAGAGTTGGTTCCTATTGACAGGATGATTAACGGAGGGGAGAGTTGGTTCCTATTGACAGGATGATTAACGGAGGGGAGAGTATTGGTTCCTATTGACAGGCTGATTAACGGAGGGGAGAGTATTGGTTCCTATTGACAGGATGATTAACGGAGGGGAGAGTATTGGTTCCTATTGACAGGCTGATTAACGGAGGGGAGAGTTGGTTCCTATTGACAGGCTGATTAACGGAGGGGAGAGTATTGGTTCCTATTGACAGGCTGATTATCGGAGGGGAGAGTTGGTTCCTATTGACAGGCTGATTAACGGAGGGGAGAGTATTGGTTCCCATTGACAGGCTGATTAACGGAGGGGGGAGTATTGGTTCCTATTGACAGGCTGATTAACGGAGGGGAGAGTATTGGTTCCTATTGACAGGATGATTAACTGAGGGGAGAGTTGGTTCCTATTGACAGGATGATTAACTGAGGGGAGAGCATTGGTTCCTATTGACAGGCTGATTAACTGAGGGGGGAGTATTGGTTCCTATTGACAGGCTGATTAACGGAGGGGAGAGTATTGGTTCCTATTGACAGGATGATTAACTGAGGGGAGAGTTGGTTCCTATTGACAGGATGATTAACTGAGGGGGGAGTATTGGTTCCTATTGACAGGCTGATTAACGGAGGGGAGAGTTGGTTCCTATTGACAGGCTGATTAACTGAGGGGAGAGTATTGGTTCCTATTGACAGGCTGATTAACTGAGGGGGGAGTATTGGTTCCTATTGACAGGCTGATTAACGGAGGGGAGAGTTGGTTCCTATTGACAGGATGATTAACTGAGGGGAGAGTATTGGTTCCTATTGACAGGCTGATTAACTGAGGGGGGAGTATTGGTTCCTATTGACAGGCTGATTAACGGAGGGGAGAGTATTGGTTCCTATTGACAGGATGATTAACGGAGGGGAGAGTATTGGTTCCTATTGACAGGATGATTATCGGAGGGGAGAGTTGGTTCCTATTGACAGGATGATTAACGGAGGGGAGAGTATTGGTTCCTATTGACAGGCTGATTAACGGAGGGGAGAGTATTGGTTCCTATTGACAGGCTGATTAACGGAGGGGAGAGTTGGTTCCTATTGACAGGCTGATTAACTGAGGGGGGAGTATTGGTTCCTATTGACAGGCTGATTAACGGAGGGGAGAGTTGGTTCCTATTGACAGGCTGATTAACTGAGGGGGGAGTATTGGTTCCTATTGACAGGCTGATTAACGGAGGGGAGAGTTGGTTCCTATTGACAGGCTGATTAACTGAGGGGGGAGTATTGGTTCCTATTGACAGGCTGATTAACGGAGGGGAGAGTTGGTTCCTATTGACAGGATGATTAACTGAGGGGAGAGTATTGGTTCCTATTGACAGGATGATTAACTGAGGGGGGAGTATTGGTTCCTATTGACAGGATGATTAACTGAGGGGGGAGTATTGGTTCCTATTGACAGGATGATTAACTGAGGGGGGAGTATTGGTTCCTATTATCAGGCCTCTGAAAGCCAGTAATGAAAGGGATGCATACAAGTCTCCAACAGCAGCACTGTTTAATGACGACACTACCCCATAAAGACCAATAATATAGGCTCTTCTCCCAGTCTAAAAGGAACATGGATCACACACAATGGTTCACAAGGGTCTTTTTCTCTATGCCAAATGTACTATACAGTATGAATGGATGGGGGGTTTGCTGTATGGGACACAATTTAGACACGTTTCATTCTAAAATGGTTGAAAATTCTATTAATTGGGCCAGTATCCGAAAGGTCGCTGGTTTGGAATACCCTAGCCGACACGATGAGAAATCTGTTGATGTGCCCTTGAGCAAGGCACGTAACCCTAATTTGCTCCAGGGGTGCCGTACTACTATGGCTGAACCTGTAAAACAATACAGTACACTTGCACCTATCCACATAGGGGTAATAACGATGTCTGTACAGTTCACTGTGTGAATCTTTGTGACACCATTGTAAAACATGATATAATGCTGTTACTGGTCCGTGCTTATATTCCCCTTCTCCTCTTACTCTCTGTGTCCTCTTTGGTTCCGCAGCAACCGACTGGCGCCAAGTAACCATGACCGGATACGGCGTCTGAGGGTTGAGTTCCAGCAGGCCAGAGGAGAGGAGGACCCTGATGACCGACGGCGCACATACAGCTTCGAGCAGCCCTGGGTGAGTGTCTAACAACCTGCAGTATGGACCAGCGCATCAAACCACCCAAACCAGCCAACAGCCTAACCTAACCCAACTCCCCAGTCCAACACTGCACGGACCTCCAAAATAACCCTAATTACCAGCCCAGCCCAACCTAACCCAACACAACCCCTTCTTCTCTGCCTGCCTGCTTACCGACCTACCTGACTACCTGCCTGTCTGCCTACTCTGATGTAAACCTTACCAGGTTGACACTAGGACATGCTCATGCTCTACAATTTGAAAACTGATCCTGGACAACCTCAGTCATTTATTCTACTTAGGCGTCTCGTAACAGGCCTTTCTAATCCTCTGCTGTGACCTCAGACCTGGAAGTAATTACTAATAATTAAAGTTCCCATCTTTCTCAGATATTCACTACTTTAAAGAAATGACTCTACATTGGGAGGATGATGAAATGAAATAAGATGAGTTGACAGTGACAGTGAATATTAAGAATGTTGAGACAAATTGAGAGAGATCTTAAAATTCCTTAATTTCAATCTCTTCAGAGTTAATTAAGAATACTTTTTTAATTTGATTCAAAGGGATGTTTTTCCTTGTTTTTCGCTCTTTGATTTATCTTATACTGCAGTGGGATTTGTTTGGGTTTTAATTGGCTGAATGTAATCAATGTCATTCCTTTGGTTATTTAGGTGTATGGCTTTACTTTGACTTCTCCTGCTGTGTGTGAAACAAATAACCGTTTCTATTTCTCCAATGTCAGTCACTGAAATGCAGTCACTTCAATTTATTGCTGTGCCGATTCATAATAAGAAACCGTTATTGATGTTAACCATCCCAGCCGTTTACAAAACAAATGTTCTTCAACGTGTGAATGTGTCTCTTCATTTCGCTCTCTCACTGATTACAATGATAAGAGCTCTTACAATGTTTCCTTTGTCCGCCAGTGGTTTACATCCAGCGGTTAAAGGTCGTTCATTTTTATCTTGATCTAACAACACAGAGTGTGCAAATGGCACCCTAATTCCTTATAGTGCAGTACTTTTGACAAGAGCCCTATGGGTGAAATGGAGGCCAAATGGAGGTCCATGGGCCCTGGTCAAAAGTAGTGCACTCTAGAAGGAATATGGTGCTATTTGGGGTGCGGACAGAATAATATACCCTGTCAGATCCAGCATGGTGGGAAGTGAGTCACCAGGTCAAAGGTCAAATAGCTGTGTATCTTTGCGATGTAATGGTTTGAGACAGACATAGCGGCTTGTGCTCCGACTTCCTGTGAAAAGATGACAGGCTAATCACCATTTGGAATAGAACCATTTCCTCAATTATGGGTCAGTGTATTGAACCCCGCTGGTTAAAATATTTGGCCTCCATTCTCTTCTTGTAGGAGTAACATTTCCCACCATACATTTTCCGTCTTAACATCCCTAATTAGTGTTGATTTGAGACAGAGCAATGCTATGACCATAGTGGCCATATATGCATTGCACTCGTTGTCTAACGCTTGAAGTTGACCATTGTCTCTCCAGCAAGCCAGTTTGCATGCTCAGTTGTAACACCAGTCTCCTCACACATGCCATAATGCCCATAGGGCCTCTATTTACCATATCTTTAAAATAGTTTAGCCATAATGCCCATAGAGTGGTCAAACAGACTCTATTTACCATATCTTTACAATAGCTTAGCCATAATGCCTATAGAGTGGTCAAACGGCCTCTATTTACCCTATCTTTATAATAGCTTAGCCATAATGCCCATAGAGTGGTCAAACGGCCTCTATTTACCATATCTTCATAATAGCTTAGCCATAATGCCCATAGAGTGGTCTAACGTCCTCTATTTACCATAGCTTTACAATAGCTTAGCCATAATGCCCATAGAGTGGTCAAACGGCCTCTATTTACCATATCTTTATAATAGCTTAGCCATAATGCCCATAGAGTGGTCAAACGGCCTCTATTTACCATATCTTTACAATAGTTTAGCCATAATGCCCATAGAGTGGTCAAACGGCCTCTATTTACCATAGCTTTACAATAGTTTAGCCATAATGCCCATAGAGTGGTCAAACGGCCTATATTTACCATATCTTTATAATAGCTTAGCCATAATGCCCATAGAGTGGTCTAACGGCCTCTATTTACCATATCTTTATAATAGCTTAGCCATAATGCCCATAGAGTGGTCAAACGGCCTCTATTTACCATAGCTTTATAATAGCTTAGCCATAATGCCCATAGAGTGGTCAAACGGCCTCTATTTACCATATCTTTATAATAGCTTAGCCATAATGCCCATAGAGTGGTCAAACGGCCTCTATTTACCATATCTTTATAATAGCTTAGCCATAATGCCCATAGAGTGGTCAAACGGCCTCTATTTACCATATCTTTATAATAGCGTATCTTTAGTGTTAAAAAAATAAGTCAAACGGTCTGTATTAATCATAGCTTAGCCTCAGTGTTTGCCTTATTGAATAATCAAAGCCATGTAGCTTTGTTTAATCGTTTCACATTGTCTTCAATTGTATGCGAAGTGAAAGAACATTTGACTATTTACGCAGATACTCAGCCTACATCCCAAACGGCACCCTATTCCCTATATAGTGTACTACTTTTGACCAGAGATAGTGTACTACTTTTGACCAGAGCTCTGGTCAAAGTAGGACATTATATAGGTAATAGGGTTCCATTTGGGATGTAGCCAGAGGCGTCTAAGGAAAAGAGGCCACGGAGAGCCTAATTGTTCCTGATTGTTTACACTGTTGAAAGTCTCCCAATGTTCCTCTGTAATAAGATATAGGCGGTCCCAGGAGTTGTGGGGGCCTACTTTATTCATGTTACTTTTTCATGTGTCGTTTTCATAGTAATGTAGAATCACACTGATAGAATGGGTTAAGTGAGAAGGTAGGAGAGACGTTATTTGAACTTTGCTAAGGGATTCAATTGAAATCGTGTCATCTGGCAACAACACAAAACTACAACCAGGAAGGACATGAAACTCAAGGTTGAAATGATGTTAAAATATCAGTTATTTATGATAAAGAAAAAAGTATCCACATCCATACTAGATGTGTGTAATATGCAGCATGGCCTGCATGGTGTAGAATCTTTTGAAATATTGACACTCCATGTAAACAGTTGTAACCATAGACACATGGTGGTAGACATAATTGTTTGTAAGTTTGAGTTGCGTGTGGGTTGTGGTCAGGGGGAAAAATGCTCTCTCTGTCTCTCCAACCCAACATGAGGACCTGATCAATGATAGGCCTCAGATTCAGACATAAACATCGAGAAATCACCTTTGCGTCCTCATTCACCCCCTGGCCCTGGTAAAACAAACTGTTGGAGTGTTAAGTTAACTTGTGAATGTAAGTGTTTGTTTTGAGGTTGTGTTGCTTACTGAAATAAGCCCTAGTCAATCGTCGCTTCAGGCACTGATTTGCATGTTCCCATACCAGTCATACTAGCAAGACAGAGCGAGATAGATATAAACTGTATATATATAGAGAGAGAGATAG
This sequence comes from Oncorhynchus masou masou, assembly GCF_036934945.1. Lineage (NCBI taxonomy): Eukaryota > Metazoa > Chordata > Actinopteri > Salmoniformes > Salmonidae > Oncorhynchus > Oncorhynchus masou. The sequence continues at coordinate 44,170,055 of NC_088241.1, read as the reverse complement.
ATATACACTGTATATATATAGAGAGGGAGAGAGAGATAGATATACACTGTATATAGAGAGAGATAGATATACACTGTATATAGAGAGAGAGAGATATACACTGTATATAGAGAGATAGATATACACTGTATATGGAGAGGGAGAGAGAGATAGATATACACTGTATATGGAGAGGGAGAGAGAGATAGATATACACTGTATACAGAGAGAGATAGATATACACTGTATATAGAGAGAGATAGATATACACTGTATATAGAGAGAGATAGATATACACTGTATATAGAGAGATATATATATACACTGTATATAGAGAGAGATAGATATACACTGTATATAGAGAGAGATAGATATACACTGAATATAGACAGGGAGAGAGAGATAGATATACACTGTATATGGAGAGGGAGAGAGGAAGAGATATGCACTGAATATAGAGAGGGAGAGAGAGATAGATATACACTGTATATAGAGAGAGATAGATATACACTGTATATAGAGAGGGAGAGAGATAGATATACACTGTATATAGAGAGAGATAGATATACATTGTATATAGAGAGGGAGAGAGAGATAGATATACACTGAATATATATAGAGAGAGATATACACTGAATATAGAGAGAGATAGATATACACTGTATATAGAGAGGGAGAGATATACACTGTATATAGAGAGGGAGAGATATACACTGTATATAGAGAGGGAGAGATAGATATACACTGAATATAGAGAGGGAGAGATATACACTGTATATAGAGAGGGAGAGATATACACTGTATATAGAGAGGGAGAGATAGATATACACTGAATATGGAGAGGGAGATAGAGATAGATATACATTGAATATATAGAGAGAGAGATAGAGATATACACTGAATATAGAGAGGGAGAGAGAGCGATAGATACAAACTGTATATAGAGAGGGAGAGAGAGATATACACTCAATATAGAGAGGGAGAGAGAGCGATAGATACACACTGTATATAGTGAGGGAGAGAGAGATATACACTGAATATAGAGAGGGAGAGAGAGCGATAGATACAGATAGAGACAGACAGCCAGAGAGGAAGACAAACAGAAAGATAGACAGAGTGAGGCGATTTAGTGTGTTTTTAATGTTGTGTTACCGGCGAGGGTTTAGCCCCAGTTCTCTTAAAGTGAACTGAGGTGGGTCTTCTCTCTCTCTCTCTCTCTCTCTCTCTCTCTCTCTCTCTCTCTCTCTCTCTCTCTCTCTCTCTCTCTCTCTCCCTGCAGAACCCTGCCTCGGACTCTATAGCGAGAATGTTCCGGTCAGAACTCTGACTCCTCTAGTCTTCTATAATAGAATAATGGTGGTAATCTACAGCCTATGCCTGGCTGTCACACAACCTGAGCCAATACACACAATTAGCCCTCGTCTTGTTTTCTCTCCCTCCCACATCGTAGGCCTAAGGTGCAGATTCCTTCTGAGAGGGGATTTCCAGATGTTCATCATAATAAACCACATGAATGTTCCACGAGGGCTGCCTCTCTGTTCTTAAGCAATAACATGTTATCTTTGTTGTTGGGTGGGATAGATGGGTTGTGTCCCAAAAGGCGCCCTATTCCCTATATTGCGCGCTATTTTTGACCAGAGCCCTATGGGCCCTAGGGAACAGGGTGCCATTTGAGCCTTGGAGAAGCATGTTCAGCATGAACACACAGAACAGGAGAGTGTTCCACCACTATACTGGTACTGGATCAAAAACACCACCGGATCCTATTAAAACTCTTATTTATGTGAATTCCTTTGAATTACAATGAATCCGCCCATAACATACAAGGCTACAAACTCAGCCACCATGGAAGCAGTACAGTCAAGGGGAATCCAGGACATTCCTTGCCCATGCGGGAGGGAGAAACAGCATGTGTGTTGAACTGGTTATCGTGAAATCATGTGAAGCGTAAGCTCTTTGTAAGTGCAGTCACTTGACTTGGTCGAGGCCAGGGGCAAAGGGGTAAGACGGTTTCTAGTGATAATACAACTCTGTACTGTGTTCTGTGCCATTGCAATCAGCTACAAAGTTGCATTAACCCATGCACAGCCACAGGGAGCAGTATAGGGATTCACTCTCTGTTGTGTGGTTGGTTGTGTGATAATGGCTACTCACAGATAACACGGACAGACACTGCAATTCAGGGCCCTTGTCTTTATCATACTGCCGTGGTTACTTCGATACAAAATTGTGTTTCTGTTCTGAGATGAGATATAGTGCAGAGTGAGAGAGGGAGAGGGGGAGAGAGAGAGAGAGAGAGGGAGAGGGGGAGAAAGAGAGGGAGAGGGGGAGAGAGAGAGAGAGCGAGAGAGAGAGCGAGAGAGAGAGCGAGAGAGAGAGCGAGAGAGAGCGAGAGAGAGAGCGAGAGAGAGAGCGAGAGAGAGCGAGAGAGAGCGAGCGTGAGAGAGGGAGAGAGGGAGAGGGGGAGAGAGAGAGGGGGAGAGAGGGAGAGGGGGAGAGAGAGAGAGGGAGAGGGGGAGAAGGAGAGGGGGAGAGAGAGCGAGAGAGAGAGCGAGAGAGAGAGCGAGAGAGAGCGAGAGACAGAGCGAGAGAGAGCGAGAGAGAGCGAGAGCGAGAGAGAGAGCGAGAGAGAGCGAGAGAGAGCGAGAGCGAGAGAGAGAGCGAGAGAGAGAGCGAGAGAGAGAGCGAGCGAGAGAGAGAGCGAGAGAGAGAGCGAGAGAGAGAGAGAGAACTCAAGGGGAACATTGCATTATGCATGTCCATTACTCCCTATGTAATAACATGTAAGAGCAGTAAAATGTAGACCTACAGAATGAGCGCATATAATTCTATATCTAATTCTTTAGAGATGTACCAGCTCTTCAATGCCTTTTAAATGTCTCAGGAGGATGCGTGCACATGGTCCTAATAACCAGGCGGGTCTGTTTTTGATGTACTTCCTATACAGAGGAGATACTTAGACTGAGATGTATTGAGGTGCTTAAAGTCTGAGATGTGGCGATAAAGAAAGCCACTTCCCATTTGTGTCCGTTCTCGGAGTTCTCTGGGCTGAGTAGAGGAAGTGGTGGACCACACGGAGCGGTCTGCGAATAGAGCTGTAGCCTGGGGGCGGCACACCCCTCCTCACCGCAAATGGACTAGCCCCGCTGTTAATAAATTGACAGGAATTGGATCTGTGTGAAACAATTTAAAGGGGGAGTGGCGTCATTATCCATTATCCAACTGTAGGTTTTATCCATCCCGGCCCAGGCTTAGCCTTGCCTTCTCTTTTCATACTATCTAGCCCTGTGGGCCCTGATCAAAAGTAGTGCACTATATAGGGAATAGGATGCCATTTGGGATACGCCCTCTGTCTTTATGTGCACCAGTCAAGTACATTCGCAGGGAAATGTGTTCCATATGGCTGTTTGTGTGAGGACCCTCCTCTGATGGTCTAGATGGGGATGGGTGAGTCTATGATCACTATTAGACTGCGTTTCTGTGAGGTCAGAGGTCCAAGGCTCTCCCTCCCTTTCCATCTGTTTTCATGTTTCTTTATTTTTGATAGCTGCACATCATTTTCATAATTATGTCTCAATCACTCTCTCTCTCTGTCTCGCTGAATGTTCTTGTGTTTTAACAGGTGGTATATTTTTCCTCCATGGACTTGACAGGCTAGGCTACGCAACGTGGAGGGAAAAACATAAAGTATTGACATCCCTTTTCCCTGTTATTAAATCAAAAATGAACAGGGACATCTTTTGATTAGATTTTGGCAAATGTAATGTTTTATATGGCATTGTATTCCTGCAGAACAGTGAATAATCAGATTCTTCTTCCTTGCTAATGGTATTACTCTGACTGATTCTGTCTCCCAGCCATTCCTCTTGCCTTCTTCCCTAACATGGCACCCTATTCCCTACATAGTGCACTACTTTTTACCAGAGCCCTATGGGCTGATGTCAAAAGTAGTGCTCTATATAAGGAATAGGGTGACATTTGAGATAAAGCCATTCTTTTCTACGGTTAGACCTCAGCTCCCTACAATAAGAAACCTGAATACAGGAAATGTCAAGCCTGGGGCTGAATCCCATCCTCCATCCCCCATTGAAATGACATAAAAAGTTATTTTGGCCAAATCATTTTCTCACCCTCCGCTTTTAGGCCCAATAAACTCATTTCATGTTTCCCTTACGCCTAATCTGATATCAGTTTATGTTTTCAAGCATTTTTGAGTGGAGCGAGATGTGTTATTTCAGGGAAACCTGAAACATTAAGGTCAATTCATTTGACACACGTGTAATAGGTCCTGTGTAGCTTAATTGGTAGAGATGGCAAGCGCCAGGGTTGTGGGTTCGATTCCCACAGGGGACCAGTACAAAAAAAAGTATGAAAATGTAAGTCGCTCTGGATACGAGCGTACACTAAAATGTAATAGCATAATTATTTTTACTTCCAAGGGCTTCGGGAGAGGTTGGCGCGATTTCTGTAATTGGCCTATTAGGTTGTTATTGCAGCTGTCAATGTGAAAATCTGCAGGAGACATTAGACATTTTAAAGAGGTTCTCTTGATGATACAGTACCCATACTGACAGCAATATCCCCTTCAGCCACATATCCCTCAAAGCCTTTCATAGATAAATAAATAAATATGTTGTTTTTTTTTAAATACTCAAGTCAACGGTTCTTCTGACACATCCTCCAAAGGTACAAGCATGTACATGCCTCTACTGCTAATTAGGTTGTCATGTTTTTAATCAGCTAGCTCATTAGCGATGTGTCTTGCGTTGTGAGCCTGCGAGTGCGTGTGATGATTATACCATACCAACCATTCTGATGACTTCACACAACAAAGCCACAGAGCCACTTCCTCGTTTGGATCAGGCCGTGGTAGTCAAGGTCACCAACTACCAGCTAAAGCATGCCAACAATGGCAACAGGTAATGATGGCGCCATTATGGCTCTCCACTCCGGGTCAAGGATGTGTGGGCTAGACTAATGACAGTATTAGCCTCCGCCAGGGTCAGAGGTGCAGGTGTTTTCTTCATTAACATCTAGTACCATCCACCAACATCCTCCAACAAATAAACTCTTGCTCTTGAGAAACCTACCTTCCATCAACTTCTGGTCTTGATAATAGAAGTACGCAATGTCTTTTCTACTGGGCTTTATTAAGGGTCTGTGTATAATGTCAGAGTATCCAAAATCATTGTGTAAATGTGCTGTAAATATATTGTATGTATGTGTGTTTGTGTGTAAAGTGTACATGTACTGTGTGTAACCGGGATGTGTGTTTCAGGCTAACTCGGAGACCTATACCCTGACCGGACACCAATCTGTTTCTGTGGAGTCACAGGTGCAGAGACCGAGACAAGACAAGAGACGAGACTCATTTACACAGGCCCAAAGACAGTACAGTTCCCTGCCACGGTAAGATACACCATCTCTTTCTTTCCATCTCTCCCTCTCTCTCTCTTTCTTTCCATCTTCTCTCTCTCTCCCCATCTCTCTCTCTCCCTCTCTCTCTCTCTCTCCCTCTCCCTCTCTCCCCATCTCTCTCTCTCTCTCCCTCTCTCCCCATCTCTCCCTCTCTCTCTCTCTCTCTCTCTCTCTCCCTCTCCCTCTCTCCCCATCTCTCTCTCTCTCTCTCTCTCTCCCTCTCTCCCCATCTATCTCCATCTCTCTCTCCCTCTCTCTCTCTCTCTCCCCCTCTCTCTCCATCTCTCTCTCTTTCTCTCTCTCTCTCTCTCTCTCTCTCTCCCCCATCTCTCTCTCTCTCTCTCTCTCTCTCTCTCTCCCCCTCTCTCCCCATCTATCTCCATCTCTCTCTCTCGCTCTCTCTCTCTCTCCCTCTCTTCCCATCTCTCTCTCTTCCCATCTCTCTCCCTCTCTCTCTCTCTCCCTCTTCTTTATTTCTTCTCTTCTCAAATTGTCTATGTCTATGTCTCGTACCGTCAAAGTCAAAAAAAGGCAAACATTTCAAATCCACACTGTACTGAAGTTATCTCTAGAATGTTAAATGATTTTGGGCAAACTCTTGGAATGCAATCATTTAATACAATCCCACGTAATGCTTTCTCTTTAGTGTTGACCAGAGGGAAACAAGTTTATCACATGGAGATCAAAATGCTCTACCACCCTCAGTGCCTAAAAAAATAGTGTTTTTTAGAGACATTTATCTTAGCAACTTCCGCCTTTCTCTTTCACAGCATTCAGAGCAGTAGCTGCATTACTTATCTCTTTCTCATTTATTTAGCATTTGTCAGAAACGCCAATAAAGCTTATAGTATCAGGGATGATCTGGAGCCCTCGGACCCACTTTAATATCAGAGTTTGCCTTCCCAGCTGTCTCTCTGTGACGACTTTAATATAAAGCTTCCTACCCTCTTTAATCGCACACGCGCTCGCACGCACTTCTCTAATCACTCTCAGTCAATGCAAATCTAACAGCCAACGGACGGAGGGACGTTGCTTCCGGACGGAGCTTCCTCGTCATCTTAAGCTTTTACAGACTTAAAGAAAAAAAGCTCATCTTAACTGAAGGCAACTGCCGATACAGATGGACTGACTGCTATTTTGAGTTATTTATTCCCATATTCATCGGCTGTTTTCTTTTTCCCTCACGCCTCACTGTGCTGAAGGCAATAAGCCAAAGTTAGCGCTTGTATCATGGAATCTTTTTGAGACATGGAGAATGTAAAAAGTGAAAGATGATTTCTTTAGCTTTCACTGAATCTAATTGTGTTCTTTAGACAATTGCTACACGGCTCTGTTTCAACAATGGCAGACCCTTATATGTGTGGTCTCACATTCAGGAATTCTGATTTCATTGGCCAGAAAAAAAGGTTCTGTTAGTCTCTAGAGACATTGAGTTCTAGACCCAGTAGAAGGAAGCAGGGGTCTGCACAAACAACACTCATTTAAACACTCTGTTACGCTCTTAGATGGCGGTCTTAGGCGGTCAATCTTGGATTGATTAAAACTTGTCCCTCTCTATAGTTATTGATTTTGTGGTCCGCACACAAACGCACCGATCAATATGTGCAATGGCATGTTGACCAATCCATACATTTCCTTCCTAGTTGTTTTAAACAGAAGTGTTAGTTGGCTTTTGGTGGCAGCGGTAAAATTCGTTTGCTATCACTCTTACCAACATTGACCAATCCATATATTTCTTTCAAAAGTTATTTTACAACACGGAGAAATTGTGTTGAATGTGACTACTGCTTTCCCCATGTCTGCGTTTAACATGGTTTCCCTAGGGAAAGTCCTCATCTCCTGAGGAAGGTCATCCATGTTGAATGTGACTACTGCTTTCCCCATGTCTGCGTTTAACATGGTTTCCCTAGGGAAAGTCCTCATCTCCTGAGGAAGGTCATCCATGTTGAATGTGACTACTGCTTTCCCCATGTCTGCGTTTAACATGGTTTCCCTAGGGAAAGTCCTCATCTCCTGAGGAAGGTCATCCATGTTGAATGTGACTACTGCTTTCCCCATGTCTGCGTTTAACATGGTTTCCCTAGGGAAAGTCCTCATCTCCTGAGGAAGGTCATCCATGTTTAATGTGACTACTGCTTTCCCCATGCCTGCGTTTAACATGGTTTCCCTAGGGAAAGTCCTCATCTCCTGAGGAAGGTCATCGGACCATGTCCTTTGACAAGCATTCCTCCTATAATCTCATAGCCTCTTTCAGCCAGGGTCAGCTCAGTGTAGCATGCCCTTTGACCCGAAATAGGAAAGTCAGAGCAAACGTCAGGACACACACAGATCCTCATTAGGAACTCAAGTCTTACTCAGGACCCATAATACCCAAAATCCCCTCTCCTCTTCCCTGTGTAATGACTTTAAAACGGGAAGTGAGGGCAGTCATCCATACAACCAAGAGGCCGTTCCCTAAAGCCCAGTCTCCCCAAAACCCTGAGAATCCATGCTATCTGATTACTGATAGGCTTAGTGGTGGTCTGGGATGTGAGGATCGGAGGGTCGGACATTTCTCTAATGAACTCTTGTTATTGGAACAGGGTTAGCTAGGCCAGACAGGGTGAGGGAGGAGAGACGGGGGCTGATTGCCAGTCAGAAGGGTGCTTAGCTGGCGTAAGTAGCAGGCAGGATAAGCTTAGTTCAGTGGCCAGTCTGTAGCTGCCAGACACGCACACGCACACGCACACTCACATTCCTCATGTAAACAAACAACTTAGTTTCCTGAAAGACAAGTAAAACATTGTTCCAAGTTTTTATTTGTTTGTATACCCATGGGCCTTTGGCATTGCATGGACAAGGTACATGTTTTTCTGCGTTTTTCTCATTCCCTCACTGTTTGTGTGTGTGTGTGTGTGTGTGTGTGTGTGTGTGTGTGTGTGTGTGTGTGTGTGTGTGTGTGTGTGTGTGTGTGTACGTGCCTGCGTGTGTGTGTACGTGCCTGCGTGTGTGTGTACGTGCCTGCGTGTGTGTGTACATAACTGTGTGAATGTGTATGTGTACATAACTGTGTGAATGTGTATGTGTACATAACTGTGTGAATGTGTATGTGTACATGCCTGCGTGTGTGTGTGCGTGTACATGCCTGCGTGTGTGAGAGTGTGTTTCCATTTTGATCAACCCTGATCTCTACCAGCTGCAGTTGCAAAAACACACAGACACAGCAGCCAGCCACAGATTCCTCTTGAAGCCAACTTCCTGACTATGTTTGTTAAATATTGTCCTTCTAAATTTAACCCACGTATTTCATGATGACATTTATTTTGCTTTCAATAACCCTCCCCTCACCACTGTAAGTAAAGAATGCTTTTAATTCCCATTCTTGGAGAAGAGTAGGAGATACAGGGTTCAACACCACTATGTAACTATTTCCCATACAGATTCTTTCCTCTTGATTGTATGTTGCCCCATATCAACCCTCCATCTACGTCACCAGCACTAAAAACCGTGTTGGAACTTCAAGTCACTAAGTTCTAAATGAAGCGTCACACGGCTCTGAACGAGCACCTCCCACGTGAGCTGTGGCTGTTGTGGAGGCCAGATTCAGAGTTCTCGCTCTCTTTTCCTCTCTCATTCTCAGAGGCTGAGCATGTGGTAAGACTCTCTCTACAGTGTGTCCCCACATCTGCCTTGGCTTTGATTTGCACACACACACACACACACACACACACACACACACACACACACACACACACACACACACACACACACACACACACACACACACACACACACACACACACACACACACACACACACACACACACACACACACACACACACACACACACACACACACAAAGATCCACAGTGTCTGAGTACTGCCATGTGTTTCAGCTCATCCCCTCTCCTCAGCCAGAAGAGAGCACAGAGGCCACCATTCGCAGTGGCTCATTTACAAGGGGATACACCGTTAGAATCAGACCACGAGAAGGACAGGTGAATGGGGAGGGATAGAGGCGAGGGATAGGGAATTATTACTATCTTATTTTTCTGCTGTTGTCCTTGTCCAAAGTGAATGCAGATGCCCCAAGTCTCTGTGGCTGCATTATGTGGTATCATATGGACGTTTGATTTAAAACAGCTCCATGTGGAACTCAGGTCATATCAATGGCAGACCAGACCAGCTCCATACAAATGTTCCATTTTCACATCCCCTATCCAGATAAATATCTTATTAGCTGTTTTATTTTACTAACCACAGCAAACAGTCACACATGGCTGTGTGTGCCATGGATCCCCTTTTGAGCTACAGTTGGAGAGTGCAAAAACTCTGGCTTCGCTGGCCTTCAATAGGGGGATTTTGTCCACAGCTGGCAGGCTAAAATAGGGCTGACTGCTTCGTACAGTTTTTAATAGCAGCTTGCAGGTACGGTAGACCTCACTCTCACCTCACTACCATACAGTTCTAGAGATAAGGAACAGGCCAGGCATCCAAGTTCTCGGTCTTAAATTGCACCCTATTCCCTACAGAGCACTATGAGCCCTGGTCAAAGGCAGTGCACTATGTAGGGAATCGGGTGCCATTTGGGAAGCATGCAGTCAGGACTGTGAGCTTCCTGTCACTAGTCTGAAAGCATGTCATGCCTTGACCCCCAGCTCCCTGCTCCAGCTCCCTGCTCCAGCCCTGTTCTGTTCTGTGTGATGTGAACTCGAAACCCTTTTAAACTGTGTGAGGTCAGTGAGGTGTGAATGGGATCTTTCTCTCTCTTTGCACCCAAACGTACAGTAAAGGAGGACATATCTGTATCCCAAATGGCACCCTATTCCCTATGGGCACTGGTCAAATGTAGTGCACTATATAGGGAATAGGGTGCCATTTGGGATGCCGCCACTGTCACACGTCTTCCATCTCACATCACATTGCTTCCTTAATGGATTGTAATAATTGAGAAGGTGGCCAGGCACACACACGTTAGCCAAAGAGGACACATCTCCCAATGATGGCTTTTAGACACAATTTAAGGGTTTGTGTGTGTGTGTGTTTGTGGTGTGTGTGTGTGTGTGTGTGTGTGTGTGTGTGTGTGTGTGGTGTGTGTGTGTGTGTGTGTGTGTGTGTGTGTGTGTGTGTGTGTGTGTGTGTGCGTGTGGTTGTGTGTGTGTGTGTGTGTGTGTGTGTGTGTGTGCGTGCGTGCGTGTGTGTGTGTGTGTGCGTGCGTGCGTCAGTCATAGGCTAGCAGACGGCTGGACAGGGGCAGATCATGCAGCAGAGAGGGCAGCCATTACTGTGTCTGTGGTAAATGTGCCCATCTCTAAAAGGAGATCAATGTGTGAAAGCTACAGTTTTGTGTGTGTTTACATCTGTGGAAATAATAGTGCCGCTGTTGTTAACAACCCTCCATTTGTTCGCTATCACTCTCTGTATGTTTCTTTGTGTATCCCATCTTTGTCTTCATGTCTTTATGTCTTCGTGTATCCTGTCTTTATGTCTTCATGTATCCTGTCTTTATGTCTTCATGTATCCTGTCTTTATGTCTTCATGTATCCTGTCTTTATGTCTTTATGTCTTCATGTATCCTGTCTTTATGTCTTCATGTATCCTGTATTTATGTATTCATGTATCCTGTATTTATGTCTTCATGTATCCTGTATTTATGTCTTCATGTATCCTGTCTTTATGTCTTTATGTCTTCATGTATGCTGTCTTTGTCTTCATGTATCCTGTATTTATGTATCCTGTATTTATGTCTTCATGTATCCTGTCTTTATGTCTTCATGTATCCTGTCTTTATGTCTTTATGTCTTCATGTATCCTGTCTTTATGTCTTCATGTATCCTGTATTTATGTCTTCATGTATCCTGTCTTTATGTATTCATGTATCCTGTATTTATGTCTTCATGTATCCTGTCTTTATGTCTTCATGTATCCTGTATTTATGTCTTCATGTATCCTGTCTTTATGTATTTATATCTTCATGTATCCTGTCTTTATGTCTTTATGGCTTCATGTATCCCGTCTTCATGTATCCTGTCTTATGTCTTTATGTCTTCATGTATCCTGTCTTTATGTCTTCATGTATCCTGTCTTCATGTATTTATGTCTTCATGTATCCTATTTTTATGTATCCTGTCTTTATGTCTTCATTTATCCTGTCTTTATGTCTTCATGTATCCTGTCTTTGTCTTTATGTCTTCATGTATCCTGCCTTTATGTATCCTGTCTTTATGTCTTCATGTATCCTGTCTTCATGTATTTATGTCTTCATGTCTTTGTCTTCATGTATCCTGTCGTCATGTCTTTATGTCTTCATGTATCCTGTCTTTGTCTTCATGTATCCTGTCCTTTTGTCTTCATGTATCCTGTCTTTGTCTTTATGTCTTCATGTATCCTGTATTTATGTCTTCATGTATCCTGTCTTTATGTATTTATGTCTTCATGTATCCTGTCTTTGTCTTTATGTCTTCATGTAGCCTGTCTTCATGTATTTATGTCTTCAAGTATCCTGTCTTCATGTATCCTGTCTTTATGTCTTCATGTATCCTGTCTTTATGTCTTTATGTCTTCATGTATCCTGTCTTTATGTCTTTATGTCTTCATGTATCCTGTCTTCATGTATTTATGTCTTCATGTATCCTGTCTTTATGTATCCTGTCTTTATATCTTAATTTATCCTGTCTTTACGTATTCATGTATCCTGTCTTTGTCTTTATGTCTTCATGTATCCTGCCTTTATGTATCCTGTCCTTTTGTCTTCATGTATCCTGTCTTTATGACTTCATGTATCCTGTCTTTATGTCTTTATGTCTTCATGTATCCTGTCTTTATGTCTTCATGTATCCTGTATTTATGTCTTCATGTATCCTGTCTTTATGTATTTATGTCTTCATGTATCCTGTCTTTATGTCTTTATGTCTTCATGTAGCCTGTCTTCATGCATTTATGTCTTCATGTATCCTGTCTTTATGTCTTCATGTATCCTGTCTTTATGTCTTTATTTCTTCATGTATCCTGTCTTTGTCTTTATGTCTTCATGTGTCCTGTCTTCATGTATTTATGTTTTCATGTATCCTGTCTTTATGTATCCTGTCTTTATGTATCCTGTCTTTATGTCTTCATTTATCCTGTCTTTATGTCTTCATGTATCCTGTCTTTGTCTTTATGTCTTCATGTATCCTGCCTTTATGTATCCGGTCTATATGTCTTTATGTCTTCATGTATCCTGTCTTCATGTATTTATGTCTTCATGTATCCTGTCTTTATGTATCCTGTCTTTATGTCTTCATTTATCCTGTCTTTATGTCTTCATGTATCCTGTCTTCATGTCTTTATGTCTTCATGTATCCTGTCTTTGTCTTCATGTATCCTGTCTTCATGTCTTTATGTCTTCATGTATCCTGTCTTTGTCTTCATGTATCCTGCCTTCATGTCTTTATGTCTTCATGTATCCTGTCTTTGTCTTCATGTATCCTGCCTTCATGTATTTATGTCTTCATGTATCCTGTCTTTATGTATCCTGTCTTTATGTCTTCATTTATTCTACCTTTATGTCTTCATGTATCCTGTCTTCATGTCTTCATGTATCCTGTCTTCATGTCTTTATACCTTCATGTATCCTGTCTTTGTCTTCATGTATTCTGTCTTTATGTCTTCATGTATCCTGCCTTTATACCTTTGTGTATCCTGCCTTTATACCTTTGCGTATCATGTCTTTGTCTTCATGTATTCTGTCTTTATGTCTTCATGTATCCTGTCTTTATGTCTTCATGTATCCTGCCTGTATACCTTTGTGTATCCTGTCTTTGTCTTCATGTATTCTGTCTTTATGTCTTCATGTATCCTGCCTTTGTCTTCATGTATCCTGTCTTTGTCTTCATGTATTCTGTCTTTGTCTTCATGTATCCTGCCTTTATACCTTTGTGTGTCCTGTCTTTGTCTTCATGTATTCTGTCTTTATGTCTTCATGTATCCTGCCTTTGTCTTCATGTATTCTGTCTTTGTCTTCATGTATCCTGCCTTTATGCCTTCGTGTATCCTGTTTTTGTCTTCATGTATCCTGTCTTTATGCCTTCATGTATCCTGTCTTTGTCTTCATGTATCCTGTCTTCATGTCTTCATGTATCCTGATTCATCATATATACAGAAAGAAGACCTTGGCAGATCTCCATCTCATTTTTGCCTTATTTCTCCTTTTGTGTTTCTGGTGAATTGCGCAACTACAAAGAAAATCCTATACAACCATGTTGCAAATATTGAAAATCAAAGTGTAGCTCATGAAACTATGTTGTTCTTGTGTCCTCCAGGCAACCTCGTAAGACCCCCAGCACAGTGTCCCAGGAGTCGTGTGACAAAGCCTTCCCGCCGGGCGAGGTCTTCCAGACGGCCAAGGAGAACCCCCGCTACTCAAGCTACCAGGGCTCCAGGAACGGCTACCTACACGGCGGGGCCAGTGGCTTCAACGCCCGCGTCCTGCTGGAGACCCAGGAGCTGCTGAGGCAGGAGCAGAGACGCAGGGAGCAGTCTGAGGCCAAGATGAGACTACCGCCGCCACAGGAGGGGGTCCCTGTCACCAACACCAGCTACGATGACATTCACCCAGCCCCGACTCCAACCCTTCCCCAGGATCCAGTCCTGACCCAGGCCCCGATCCCTGTCACAGCCACACCCAAGGGGCCGTACCGCCAGGATGTGCCCCCATCTCCATCTCAGCTGGCCAGGCTCAACAGGCTGCAAGGCTCAGAGAAAGGACATCCATTTTACTCCTGATGGGCAAAGGAGGGATAAGATGAACTGGAGGATGGAGGGGTTGATGATTATCACCAGCAATAATATAAGAGAGTCTGGATCTTTTTAAAGTCCGCTAGATCTCTTTGAATGGTTTCAACACAGAGGTTTAATTAATTGTATTTCTATGTTGGTGTTTTTATAACAAACTTTACAGTCAGGATTCTATTCACCCCAATCACCAGTTGTCTGGTCTGTGTCTGCCATCGTGATCTTCCCACTTTAAGTGCCTTGTGGGAAGACTGTTCTGCCTTAAAGGTCGAATGCAGCTGTTTTTATCTCAATATCAAATCATTTATGGGTAACAATAAAGTATGTTACTGTGATTGTTTAAAATTAAAATGGTCAAAAAGAAACTTAAATAACTTCTTAGTAAAGAGCAATTTCTTAAACAAGAATTTTGATAGGGAGTAGTCTGCGAAGGGAGAGGAAAACAGAAAACTAGCTGTTATGGCGATGTCACCAGGCAGGCCAAAACTCCATCCCACCAAAGCAGGCTCAAATTTCAGGTGGTCTTTTCAAACAGTTTTACACTAAAAGGGCATTATCATAATTTTCACAATTTCACAGCATTATTTCAAAATAGTGTGTGAGATTGTGTGGTTGACCACTTCGCTGTGTGAGGTTGTATGCTCTACCAAATCACGTATTTGGCTGCACTGGGCCTTTAAGAGTCTAGTCCTCACCCTTCCTGTGGCTTGTGTATTTGGACACCTTCATCATCCTGCATTGTATCTACAAAACATTCTGTCAATCAGCACCCCACAGTATTTTCACCCAGACATCATGAGCAACTTCTGACACAAGTGTATACTCCAAAGTGTTTGTGTAGGACCAAGATTGTGTTTGGGTGTGTTCCTGTAGGGTTCTATATGCTGCTGTCAGCATGTGCTGACATAAAGAGCTACTGGGTTAACCAGCATGTCCGAATTCTGGGGTAAGACAACCCTATAGTTCCCAGTTACACTATAGAGGAAAATTCCCCCTGGTCTATGACACCATTCTTATTTAAACTCAGCCTCGCATGCTCCCTCTCTCTCTCTCTCTCTCTCTCTCTCTCTCTCTCTCTCTCTCTCTCTCTCTCTCTCTCTCGTTCTCTCACTCTCTCTCACTCTCACTCTCTCTCACTCTCTCTCTCGTTCTCTCTCTCTCTCTCGCTCTCTCTCGTTCTCTCTCTCTCTCTCACTCTCTCTCTCTCTCTCTCTCTCTCACATTTTATCCTCTACCCTTGTTTTTTCTTCTCCTTTCTCTTGTAGTTCTCCTCCTCTCCTCCTCAACCAGAGGTTATCCTTTAGATCTCATTTCACTGTGGGGTTTCAGGCTGGGTTTCTGTTTGCGCACTTTTTGATATCTGCTGATGTAAAAAGGGCTTTATAAATACATTTGTTTTGACTTGATTTGAAATCCTTTCATCTGGGTGATTCATCAGTATAAACGAGGTCAGGGTTGGGTTATTAATTAATGTAGCTCATGAAACATGTATCTGTGTTGTGTCTGGGCGGCGCTAGTGAGGGGGTGGTGGATGGGTTAGAGGTAGAGTGGGAGGGTTAGGGTGTGTGTGTGTGCCATGGTGTTTCTGCCTGACTGTTTGGTCGTTGACTTGGCTGAGCCACTGTAACTAAAGCCTGTAACCAGTCTGTTCTGACCCGTCCGACTGACTGCTGCTTCACATTTTTCATTAAGGTGGTTACTGGGAAACCACCTACTGTTCACTACAACGTTCCTAAACAGCGTCACATACAGCCTCACAGCATGACTGTCTGTCTTTCCCGAGGCCCAGCTAAAACAACAATCTCTGTTACTTTTAATTTCATTCTATTACCGTTCATAAGTAATCAATACTGTCGTAATTCATGTTTCAACTACCATTGCCATGTTTTTTTCTCAACTGTGTGTGGGTGAGAATGTCTGTGTGTGTGTGTGTGTGGGTGTGTGCCTGTAATGTGATGCCTCCCATGTCTTTGAATATACCTTGGCAGATGTTGAAACAATGGGTGTCAATGAAACGGCAATAGGAGAGGAGTGAAGCGAATAAGACAAGTGGGAGGTGGGAATGAGGCAGTCTGTAAGGGTAGATTGACCCGACAAGCGATGTATTCTATTGCTTCCTCAGAAGTATTCCACTGAGCCGCATGGAACAGACCTGGGCTGGAGAAAAGGCACATTTGACATTTCCATACTTCCATATTCACGCTCTCTCTTTCGCAATTTATTATCGCTATCTCTCTTGCTTTCTCTCTCTTTCTCTCTTCGCCCCTCTCTCTCTTTCTCTCTTCGCCCCTCTCTCTCTTTCTCTCTTCGCCCCTCTCTCTCTCTCTTTCTCTCTTCGCGCCTCTCTCTCTTTCTCTCTTCGCCCCTCTCTCTCTTTCTCTCTTCGCCCCTCTCTCTTTCTCCGCCCCTCTCTCTCTCTTTCTCTCTTCACCCCTCTCTCTCTCTCTTCTCCCCTCTCTCTCTTTCTCTCTTCGCCCCTCTCTCTCTCTCTCTCTCTCTCTCTCTCTCTCTCTTTCTCTCTTCGCTCCTCTCTCTCTCTCTCTCTCTTTGCCCCTCTCTCTCTTTCTCTCTTCGCCCCTCTTTCTCTCTCTCTCTCTTTCTCTCTTCGCCTCTCTCCCTCTTCGCCCCTCTCTCTCTCACTCTGTCTCTCTTTCTCTCTGTCTGTTTGCCTCTTTTCCTCTCTTTCACACTCTCTCACCATAGTTTTATATGCTTCTCAATAAGTGATATCGCCCTCCGTTCCAAACATATTGCTACCGTATTAGAATATTCTAACCAAACAGCTGGTTTTGGTGCTTGATGTTTCCACAGTGTTCCGCACGTTAGACTTGGAAGTGTATCAAGTGCCTGCCATATCCAACGAGTCATTTTTTTTTGTATAGCAAATATTACTTCATGCACATTTTCATTCATTTTTTAAAAGAATTATGCGTTTATTGTTTTAATCATGAGAGACAAATAGTAATCCTACACTATGTATTTTTATGACTGTTCCTTGTCATCTTTTATAAACGGTAATTAGGTACTATCTATGGTGTTTTCCCAATGACTTATGTAATAAGAACAGTGTGATTGGTTTATAAGAATTGTACCTGGTGTATTAAAAACTCTATACAGCCTCTGTCTCTGTACTGTACATATCACATTTGACTAAATAAATAAATATGGAAGGCTGCTTCCTTCCTGGTTACAACTAACTAGAACTTTGTGGCACAAACAAACAAATGATTACGTCTTCAACAATGTCGTTGTTGTAACAGGCTCACAAAGTATCTCTTGTCTCTGAGTACAACTTCAGTGACGGTGATTTATGTGGTGAGGACGTTCCAAACTCGCAATATGGACCAGTAAATACAGAGGAAAGAAAGAGAACAAAAGCATGAGTCCCTTTCTTCGTTTGTGTCCTAAATGGCATAGGGCTCTGGTCAGAACTAGTGCACTATACAGGGAATAGGGTGCCATTGTGGACACATCCCATGTCTTTAATCCTCTGGGCTGATAGATCACTGTAATGTTGTTCTCAGAGCTATCATATCACAGGGCTGGCCAACAGGCTAATGGGACGGCTAATGACTCAGTCGGCCTTAAAAATGACTGTCATATTTATGAAGTTCAACTAACTCTCCGGGACCAGCAGGTTTGTAGTGAAGCTGGCCCTGTTCATTTACATTTCTGAAGGAGTCTGCGAGAAGTACTGTACTTCTGTCAGATCTTTGGCTGGGAGAAAAAGGGGAGATATGTTGAAGGGATCAGTCTGTTCTGAATGGAAAGGGAATGCTCTATGTTTAAGGAGAGTGTTCAACTCACTGTGGCTAAAGATATACTGTAACTCTCTCTCTGATATATTGTAACTGTACTTCTCTCTCTCTCTCTCTCTCTTTCTCTCTCTCTCTCTCTCTCTCTCAGGGAGAACCAGATGAGTAAAATTGGAGGACTCAAACAGTGTAAAATGTCCCTTGCTGTCAGTATAGCACTGATATTCAGCTTCCAGACCGAATATACCCAGCATTAAACCCCATAAAGGAAACTCTAAAGACTACCCTCTGAATGAACCATGTTCCGTACACCCAGCACTGCTTTTGATGGAGTGTAGTATCACTAAAGCAAACAGAACCAGAGAGGATCCACCTGTGTATTAGCTCAACATTCACTTTCTACACTAAACAAAAATATAAACACAACATGTAAAGTGTTGGTTCAAAATAGAAGATGCCAGAGATGTTCCATACTCACAAAAGTTTATTTCTCTCAAATGGTGTGTACAAATATGTTTACATCCCTGTTGTTGAGTATTTTTCCTTTGCCAAGATAACCAATCCACCTGACAGGTGTGGCGTTTCAAGAATCTGATTAAACAGCATGATCATTACACAGGGGCACCTTGTGCTGGTGACAAAAGGTCTCTCTAAAATGTGCAGTTTTGTCAAACAACACAATGCCACAGATGTCTCAAGTTTTGAGGGAGCGTGCAATTGACATGCTGACTCCAGGAATATCCACCAAAGCTGTTGCCAGAGAATTTAATGTTAATTTCTTTACCAAAAGCCGCCCCGTCATTTTGGAGAATTTGGCAGTAGGTCCAACCAGCCTCTCAACCGCAGACAACGTGTATGGCGTTGTATGGGTGAAAGGAGTGCCTCATGGTGGCGGTGGGCTTATGGTATGGGCAGACATAATCTACGGACAACGAACACTATTGCATTTTATTGATGGCAATTTGAATGCACAGAAATACATGATGAGATCCTGAGGTATATAGCCTCATTATTGTTATTTTATTGTGTTACTTTTTTTCTTACTTTAGTTTATTTTATTAGTTCTTTATTTCTTTTTGCAAATATTTTCTTACTTTGAAACAGTTCTGCATGATTGGTTAAGGGCTTGTAAGTAAGCATTTCACGGTAATATTCATCGCATGTGACAAATACAATTTGATTTGATTTAATAAATGTATTTCAATTGACTGATTTCGTCATATGAACTGTAACTCAGTAAAATCTCTGAAAATGTTGCATTTATATTTTTGGTCAGTATAGTTAAGATGTAGGATCTTAATTTGATCATTCTTTTGTTTGCTGAGAATTTTCATACACAGCAGGAAATGTAAACTTGTAGTATATTCAAGGTTTAAAATGGCTTCTAAAGTTTGTAATTTCCACTTGAAAATGTCAGACTTTATTTGCCCTAACAAGATCTTACATCAGTAGTTTCACACTCACTTTCTAGTTAGTACATCATTCACTTTCTAGTTTGAAAGTACTACTACTTTCTATTCCAGTGCTGTCATATTAAGCATCTCTTAGCATTCTGTGATGTCAACCTGGTAAAGGAGACAAAATGATTGATTGATATAAAAAAAAACAGTTAAGAAAATATGCAAAAGAGGCAAAAAAAAGCCCACTGAACAATATTTTTAATAAAGATTATTTTATAACAAAAAAGACTACCTCGATATGATGCAAACAACTATCAGAGAATGTATGAGAGAAGACAGAAAGATACAGTGCATTTGGAAAGTATTCAGAAGCCTTGACTTTTTCCACATTTTGTTACATTTCAGCCTTATTCTAAAATTGATTTTTTTAAAGGCAAAAACTGTTTTTTAGAAATGTTTGCAATTCAACTCACATTTACATATGTATTTAGACCCTTTACTCAGTACTTTGTTGAAGCACCTTTGGCAGCGATTACAACCTTGAGTCTTCTTGGGTATGATGCTTGGCATTACAAGCTTGGCACACCTGTTTTGGGTAGTTTCTCAAATGTTTCTCTGAAGGTTCTCCCAATCTCTGTCAGGTTGGATGGGGAGCATTGCTGCACAGCTATTTTCAGGTCTCTCCAGAGATGTCTGATCGGGTTCAAGTCCGGTCTCTGGCTGGGCCACTCACAGAAATTCAGAGACTTGTCCCGAAGCCACTCCTGCGTTGTCTTGGCTGTTTCCTTAGGGTAGTTGTCCTGTAGGAAAGTGAAACTTTGCCCCAGTCTGAGGTCCTGAGCGCTCAAGAGGAGGTTTTCATCAATGATCTCTCTGTATTTTGCTCCATTCATCTTTCCCTTGATCCTGACTAGTGTCCCAGTCCCTGATACTGAAAATCATCCCCACAAAATGATGCTGCCACCACTATGCATCACCGTAGGGATTGTCGTGTCTTTGGCATCATTAAAGGTGAAGACTGTTATTTTATCAAATCAATTCTCTGTAATTATTATTACGTGATTAAACTAATCATATAAATGTAATTAACTAGGAAGTCGGGGCATCACGGAAAATCTTCAGATTACAAAGTTATTATTTTCCGAATATAACACTTCAGATATTTTAATATCTGATCAATTAGTCTTCTATTGATGAATTATTTTTTACCTTACGTCAGTCTCATTACAAAAATCGTAAATTGTTGGTAAATTGTTGGCATTTCTGCACGAACCCAGCCTTTACTATGAATCATCCGTACACCAATTGGCTTAATCATTTACTTACTAACTAACTAAATAATCACAGAAATGCATGACAAACAAACAGTAGCTATTGGTTACTAACAATGATAGGGAAGATTCCCTAGTGGACTAAACCGATATGACGGCTTGGTGGACAAAGGAAAGGGGGTGTGGACCGATAAAGGAGCGGGAGAGACGAAATGGCTTCACTACACAGTGGATAATTATATTCATTGAAATGCTAATCCTTTGCACCTGAACACTCGCTCATTCGGGAATAATTTAAATGAATATATTTACACCCATATGTCGTTCTTCTCTGTTGGAATCGTCGGTCTGTCTGCTGGAGAGTCAGTTCATCAGAGAGTGGTTGTAGGTCTATCGGCGCCTCGTGATAGTGTCTGTTGTAATGGATCCTTCAGGTGTCCATTGTTCTTAGAATAGATGTTTTGGCGGTTGTTGGTATTCGCAACCAGGTTTACATAATTTCTAGCTGCAGACAAGTAATTAGTATCAAAGATTTGCTCTTATTCTGTATGGATCGATAGTCTCAGAGTTGAACCATTTCCAGCCGTGGAGCCAATGCTCCACGTGGTATAATTTTCTCCTTATTGTACTCAACTATTCGACAATCACAGCTCCCGCTGTGGGTTTGCTTGGTCTGAAGAGGATTTCCTCAGGAGGAGTTTTTATTCGTAACAATAGAAAAGGATGGTTCCATGACGCCAGATCATGTCTGTGCTCACAGGGGCGCGGACTAGTTAAACTTTACAGGGAATACAATTCTCTCAAAATTAAAGATTAACATCACATTACATCATTTCACAAATAGTTTCATCTTACCTCATTCATTTTATACAAGAATTAGATACAAACACTATAATTGAGAAATGTACACATTCAGAGATATAGTTATGTGTGTTTCCTGTCCTTCATGTGGTCACCAAATGAAACACACTCAACATAACTGTCCCTTAAGTGTCCACAGACCATTCCCACATTCTCACAAGTGGACATATTGTTTAATTCTCCTATTTTGGAGATTTAGGAGTTCGGCCACATGAAATAATTTGTTCACTCTGTGGTCTCTCTCTCTGCATGAAAAGGGGGAGAGAATCTCGGCCAGGAATTTTCGACCTGAGATAACAACCTGTGTGTAGGAGAGAGGGAGAAGCCACGACCTACACCCAGAAAGGGCCACGTCATGACAGGATGGTGCCAGGTTTCCTTCAGACGTAATGCTTGGCATTCAGGCCAAAGAGTTCAATCTTGGTTCATCAGACCAGAGAATCTTGTTTCTCATGGTCTGAGAGTCCTTGATGTGCCTTTTGGCAAAGTTCAAGCGGGCTGTCATGTGCCTTTTACTGAGGAGTGGCTTCCATCTGGCCACTCTACCAATAAGCCTGATTGGTGGGTTGCTGCAGAGATGGTTGTCCTTCTGGAACGTTCTCCCATCTCCAAAGAGGAACTCTGGAGCTCTGTCAGAGTGACCATCGGGTTCTTGGTCTCCCTGACCAAGGCCCTTCTCCCCCGATTGTTCAGTTTGGCTGGGCGGCCACCTCTTGGAAGAGTCTTGGTGGTTTCAAATGTCTTCCATTTAAGAATGATGGATGCCACTGTATACTTGGGGACCTTCAATGCTGCAGAAATGTTTTGGTACCCTTCCGCAGATCTGTGCCCCAACACAATCCTGTGTTCTACGGACAATTCCTCCGACCTCATGGCTTGGTTTTTGCTCTGACATGCACTGTCAACTGTGGGACCTTATATAGACAGGTGTGTGACTTTCCAAATCATGTTCAATCAATTGAATTTACCACAGGTGGAATCTAATCAAGTTTTAGAAACATCTCAAGGTTGATCAATGTAAACAGGATGCACCAGAGCTCAATTTTGAGTCTCATAGCAAAGGGTCTGAATACCTATGTAAATATCTATGTAATGGTATTTCTGTTTTTATTTTTAATACATTTTGGAAAAAGGCTGTAACATTACAAAATGTGGAAAAAGTCAAGAGGTTGAATACTTTCTGAATGCACTGTATGTTAAAAGATGATCTAGTCTTAATAAGTAAGTGACAGTAAAACTGATGCCCCAGAGTTAGGCTATTAGGGGGGTGAGTTGAGTGACATCACTGAGGAGAAAACAATGATGAATAGTCACAAGTGAACCATACAATCGCCTCAAGTGACAGAGAATTGGAAATATCCTCAAAAATCGAATTGATTTCAACTTGGACGTAAAAATGCTCTCATAAAAAAACTATGTATATAACAGGACTGTGTGATGCTTACTCTATCTGTCATACAGTATATATGTTTACAGGTGCTGCTGAATCAGTTTATGATAACATTTTGTGCCATTTAAGTTCATTTTATGTGTTCGGCAGTTTTTTGGGGGCTGTTCGCAAACACATATTTTCTTGAGTCAAGTCGAAGTTCGGTAGCTGAAGTCTACGCCCTTTTGCCGGAGATTGGTCAACAGTATTACTCCAAGTAGGAGTGGGAACTATGGACGGGATTCTTCAATTGAGTGTTTGTTGTTATTCAACGATAGACGATTAGTTTTCATGTAGAGTTTTTCACTTTAGAAATACTGTACTAAACATCCTAGATGTAAAATTGCGTTACTAAGACCTCTTCAAAAACATATTTGATTAATTCTGACTACTTTCAGGAAGTGTATACTGGTTATGTGGTTGCTACGGTGTCTCAAGAGGGACAAACAGTAATATTGCCACTTTTTTCTTGTTTTTGTGAGTGAGTGAGTATGCAAGGCACAGACGTTTGCTTCATCGAGCCGAGTTCTGGTAGGCGCAAACCAAACCTTGTATGCGGGCCCCATAACTTCTAAGCCATTACCACAAGTGTGTTGATATGAGAAGCAGATGCTTTCCGTCCGTGTGAGCTGTTTGAGGCGGGAGGCTCAGAGATAAAACGCTAATGGCCCAGGTTTTTGGAGTGTTGTTTTTTTTTCTTTTTCTGTCCAACCGTGCAGGGCGAGGATGATCCTAACTCTCCCTCCCCTCCCCTTATCTCTCTCCCACCCACCTCTATCCCTCCCTCTCTTTCCCTTCCTCCCCTCCCTCCAGCTAGACAGCCCAGAGAAAGAAGTAAGGCTGATTCTGAGTCACCTGTTTTAGGTTGAGGAAGTTGTTCCTCCTCTCTCTGCTCTTTACTCACTACGCCCGGCAAGAATTCCAGCGAGGAAGCCGTGTCTGTCATTGAGTAAAATACGGTCATAAATCTTAGTAGAAGCGAGAGAAAACAAATTGTGGGGAGTCAAACCACCCTTTACCCATCCTCCCTCCTTCCCTCCCCACCTGAAGGCTCTTCCCCAAAGCTTTGTGTGAAACATCTGGTGGGTGTGTGTCTGAAGCGACAGTTAGGATCTATGAGTGTATGTAGGGAGAGGAAGGCTCACTCTCACTAAAACATGGAGAGGGTGTGTGAAGGCTTTGGTGTGTACCCAGACAGAGACAGACAGACAGAGCACATGTGGACCAGAAAGCCCTCCTGTATCTCAGAGATAAGGACTGGATCCTCACCACTTCCTCCTTCCAAGTGCCCCATGAAATTAGAGGACATTTTAGGGCCCCAAGCTGATCAGAGGAGTCCCAGGTTTGGGCTGTCTTCCTGGGCTACTGGCATGGAGGCCCTGGGGGTTGTTCCTGGTTCCCACAGTGAAGCCACACAAGGAGGATCACACAGTAGAACCAGACCAGTCAGCCCTAAGGGGCGGCAGGGTAGCCTAGTGGTTAGAGCCTTGGACTAGCAACCAGAAGGTTGCAAGCTCAAATCCCCAAGCTGACAAAGTACAAATCTGTCATTCTGCCCCTGAACAGGCAGCTAACCCAATGTTCCTAGGCCGTCATTGAAAATAAGAATTTGTTCTTAACTGATTTGCCTAGTTAAATAAAGGTCAAATTAAAATAAATAAATAAGGCAGCAGTGTTCATCAAATTGGAGATGTGATGAGATGTAGATCTATGCTTGATAAAAGAACCCCACATGCACGAGTAGGAGAACACAGTGTCATGCTTTGCATTTCACAGATACAATGTATTGAGAAAATGTAGTACTCAAGTCAAAAAACTGAAAACCCAAAGGAATGTGAATGGGGTTAGGTAGTGTACCATGTTCATAAAATACCACTGAATTAGCTATTACCATGGTTTGATCTTGCATTTTTCCCAAGGTTTATTCTCCTCTAAAGCCACACAGACAGACCGCCTTGGAGTTGTTAAAATGATAGCTGTTGCTCAGAGAGCGGAAGAGGTAATTATGGCCTATAAAACAAGGTGGTGTGTGCATTTCTGTTTATGGGCCAGTCTGTTCCCAGGTGGTATGGGATGTGGCGTGGCCTGGAGCTTCAGTGCCGTGAGTGGAGGCCCATCATCAGGCTACCATCACTGTGGAGGCAGAGGGCAAGTTGGTAATGGGACCTGTCATATTCAAAGCCCCCTAAAAATATAGGCATCATTTCAGACCCCTCTCTCAAGTAGCCCATCCAAGAGCCTGATTGGAACCAGAGGTGTTGTGCTGGAAGCTAGATGAATCACATGTTGAAGGAGTTCTCTGTTTGATTTTCTCATATGTATTCTATGTGTTTTTATCCTTTAGAGATCAGTTTAAGGTGCCCTTCCTACTTGAAACACTTTTATGTTGATAGTGGAGACACTGCAAGGCGCTGTTATGTTATTTACTGTAGACAAGGGCACCGTAAGTTCCATTGCTGACAGTTTGGGCTTGGTTTGGCATGGACTCTTTGTGCTAGTTGATTAAACACAATTTCATCTTTTGTTTTCATTTTTGGATATGGATTTGAACTTCTTTGAAATGGTAATTTCATTTGTTTGAAGTATGGCTGGTAAACAAAGTGAAACAACAAATGCAAATGTGGTGCTGTGTTTTTTTTTTTTTTGATCTCATAATAATCTCCTTACTAGATTCAGGACATTTCTCATTTTGGCTTTGCGCAACATCAAATAGATGGGTATTACTACTGAAATTGCTGTGTTTTGTTTGATACCATCAATAATAACAATCCCCACCCCATTATTAATTTGAGAATGTACACCTCAAACCTGAGGAAAATTGCAGAACTTATATATATATTTTGGGGGGGGGGGGGGGGGGGTATATGATTATTAGTAGAGAAACTAAAAAATAGCATACTGATTTCTTGTAGCAAAACAAACACAATTTTATATGAATTCATGGTCTGTCTGCCTGGCCCTGATACATTATAATATATATTTCTGACCTTCTTATGTCCATACAACATTAATATATACTGTGGTGCCACATGCATTGACAGCTGATTTGTACAAGTTTGACAACTATTTTGACGATTGTTCATCTCCTGCCCCACTGTCTTAGGATATATAGAATAGGAGAGTACTCCAGAGTCGCTCTGTATTTCTGGATTTAAATAGAGGAATCATCCTCGGCTGTTTGTGTCGAGCAGAACGGCATTTCGGCAGAAAATCTACATGGGAATAAATCCTATGATCTTTAGCAGTTTGCACACTAGAATGGCTGAGAGCAATTACTCTCACAGAGAAAATGTTTATCCTTTTTTATCGTTGCCTGCTACCATCCTGCTACCATTCTCTGCCTTGAGCCAAATTAATTCTCTCTGAACTTTCCTAAAGATCTCCTTCCATTCATGAGCAGTGGGCACGCTCTCTCTGTCTAATGGGTGTGCAGAGACACGATTACAGACTGACTGCCATGAGAATTTCCAATATATTCCATCTGACTCTTAACATTCCTACCCTCTCTGAGAAGCGAACATACACCTTCTGTATGAATTCTATGATAAAATGTTGCATTCTACTGCTCTATAATTCCCGTTTTTGTACATAGTGGGAATAACACAGCTGTTTATGGAGGGTATTGAGAGAGCGAGAGAGAAAACATTTCGTTGTGAAAGTATGACAGAGGAGTGGTAAGAATTACGACAGATTAGAGGCTAGAGGCTGAGAGACGCTGCTGTGCCTCTACGGGGGGGGGGGGGGGGTAATAATTTAACGTTAGAGGGGTTCCGATGGGAGAGGGTCAGGACCCAGACACCTGTGGGGGAGTACCCAGGGAGGGGGGGCCTGAGACGGGCCATCTGTGTGAGTCACCAGGCTGAGGAGGGCTGGGGAGAGGTGAAGCGCCATGGAGCCTTCAACACAGGCCAGGAATGGTAATGGTGTGTCACTGAAGCATATCAAACACACATGCATCTGTGGAGAGGAGGCTTTTCTGTCTCTGAGCACAATGATTCATACAAAATGATTGGTTGTTCGTACTTTAGTCCAGTGCTCAGAATGTTAACCTGTGCCTTGTTTCTGTGGAATATTTAAATTGCTTTCTACATTTTGTGTAAAAAACAGGCGGATTGCTTTTTTTTATTGTTTTCTTAACCTTATTTAATTGCAGTCTGATTCTGAATGCGATGTTGCGGACATTATTAATTGACCAACCCGGCAAAGTTGCCATCCCCCACAAAGTGACAGGTTCGACATCTAACATAAACAATGGAGTGAGAGAGAGGGTGCATTGTTACCCCCATATGCCTCGACTGCTCTGAAAAGTTTTCTCAATGGTTCTATGGAAATGAGAGATGATCAACTGAACTTAACTCCCCGTCACCATGTGATCGCATTCACATCCATCTGTTTATTGATTGGATAATTTTGTTTCACAATAATGCCAACAGTATATTTCTTAGAGCACTTCATTGTGCTAGGCATGGAATGCAGGCTTTTATAAAACGTTGACAACTTAATAGTGCAATTATGGCAGTACAGCGGTCTCAAAGTGAGCATGAACGATCTTGTTGCCAAGGGTTCACACATAATAGGTTGTACTGGACTATTCTGAAATGGAATAGAATAAGGCTGGGATAGGGCTAAATTGATGAATCTCAAATCAATAGTTTTGTAAATACTGGCCAGGTTTGCACTAGTCCAGACATGATGTTTATTTGTGTACTGTTCTCATGTGTCAATTTTGTTTATGGGATGTGTCAGACTGAACTGAGATATAATACAGTTTCCCTGTATGTTTCCTGTTATGTACTCAGATCACCATGGCGGTGTGTGTGCCAATCAGACAGCTCACGCTGGTTCGCAATCTCCCAGCTGCATTGCCTCAGGCTCTGGAGACAAAGAGAGACGAGGAGAAAGAGAGAGAGCAAGAGAAGTAGAGGAGAGAGAGGGGAACCTAGAGGTCATAGACTCCATGTTCTCATTCAGACTAACCCCCAGAGCTGTTCATTTCCCATTACCCAAAAGCCCCTCTGAGCCTAATACCCTCTGCAGCACACACCACAATACAGGTCAAAGGTCAATTATGATTTAAGTCTTTGTTTCCGTGTTCTTAAGCTCTGTTCAACACTGTGATGTTCTTGTGTTGGAGCGAAGTTCAATTCCCCTCGGTGTGGTTATGTGGTTCATTTAACCAACACATGTGGTGTACTAGTGGGTAAATCCTTCTCGCTCTCCTCTCACACACATACAGTGCCTTCAGAAAGTATTCAGATCCCTTGACTTTTTCCAAGTTTTGTCACTGGCCTCCACACAACACACCATAATGTCAAAGTGGAATGATATATATTTTTTTACATTTTTACAAATGAACAAAAAATTTAAAGCTGAAATGTCAATAAGTATTCAACCCCTTCATTATGGGAGGGCCTAAATAAGTTGAGGAGTAAACATTTGCTTAACAAGTCACATAAGTTGCAGGGACTACATGTGTGCAGTAATAGTGTTTAACATGATTTTTGAATGACTACTTCATCTCTGTGCCCCACACATACAATTATCTGTAAGGTCCTTCAGTCGAGCAGTGAATTTCAAACACAGATTCAACCACAAAGACCAGTGAGCTTATCCAATGCCTTGCAAAGAAGGGCACATATTGGTAGATGGGTAAAAATAAAAAAATCCTGTGGTGAAGTTATTAATTACACTTTGGATGGTATATCAATACATACAGTCACTACAAAGATACAGGTATCCTTCCTAACTCAGTTCTCGGAGAGGAAGGAAACCGCTCAGGGATTTCACCATGAGGCCAATGGTGACTTTAAAATAGTTGCAGAGTTTAATGGCTGATTCTAGTTACTCCACATTATTAACCTACAGTGCATTCTTAAAGTATTCAGAAACATTCCCTTTTTCCACATTTTGTTACGTTGAAGCCTAATTCTAAAATTGATTAAAATATATATTGTCCCATCAAACTAAATACAATACCCCACAATGACAAAGCAAAAACAGGTTTTTATAAATGTTTGCCAATGTATAAAAAAATCAAAACAGAAATACCTTATTTACATACAGTTGAAGTTTACATACACCTTAGCCAAATACATGTTCCCTGTCTTAGGTCAGTTAGGATCGCCACTTTATTTTAAGAATGTGAAATGTCAGAATAATTGTAGAGAGAATGATTTATTTCAGCTTTTATTTCTTTCATCACATTCCCAGTGGGTCAGAAGTTTACATACACTCAATTAGTATTTGGTAGCATTGCCTTTAAATTGTTTAACTTGGGTCAAACGTTTCGGGTAGCCTTCCACAAGCTTCCCACACGAAGTTAGTGGAATTCTGGCCCATTCCTCCTGACAGAGCTGGTGTAACTGAGTCAGGTTTGTGGGCCTCCTTGCTCGCACACACTTTTTCAGTTCTGCCCACACATTTTCAATGGGATTGAGGTCAGGGCTTTGTGATGGCCAGTCCAATACCTTGACTTTGTTGTTCTTAAGGAATTTTGCCACAACTTTGGAAGTATGCTTGGAGTCATTGTCAATTTGGAAGACCCATTTGCGACCAAGCTTTAACTTCCTGACGGATGTCTTCAGATGTTGCTTCAATATATCCACATCATTTTCCCGCCTCATGATGCCATCTATTTTTGAAGTGCACCAATCCCTCCTGTAGCGAAGCACCCCCACAACATGATGCTGCCACTCCCGTGCTTCACGGTTGGGATGGTATTCTTCGGCTAGCAAGCCTCCCCCTTTTTCCTCCAAACATGGTCATTATGGCCAAACAGTTCTATTTTTGTTTAATCAGAGCAGAGAACATTTATCCAAAAAATACAATCTTTGACCCCATGTGCAGTTGCAAACTGTAGTCTGGCTTTTTTATGGTGGATTTGGAGCAGTGGCTTCTTCCTTGCTGAGCGGCCTTTCAGGTTATGTCGATATAGGACTCGTTTTACTGAGAATATAGATACTTTTGTACCTGTTTCCTGCAGCATCTTCACAAGGTCCTTTTCTGTTGTTCGGCAATTGATTTGCATTTTTTCGCACCAAAGTACGTTCATCTCTAGGAGACAGAACACGTCTCCTTCCTGAATGGTATGACGGCTGCATGGTCCCATGGTGTTTATGATTGTGTACTATTGTTTGCACAGATGAATGTTTTTAACTTCAGGCGTATGGAAATTGCACCCAAGGATGAACCAGACTTGTGGAGGTTTACAATCTTAGCTGATTTCATTTTCCAATGATGTCAAGCAAAGAGGCACTGAGTTTGAAGGTAGGCCTTGAAATACATCCAGAGGTGACTCAAACAATGTCAATTAGCCTATCCGAAGCTCCTAAAGCCATGACATAATTTTCTGGCATTTTTCAAGCTGTTTAAAGACTCAGTCAACTTAGTGTATGTAAACGTCTGACCCACTGGAATTGTGATACAGTGAATTATAAGTGAAATATTCTGTCTGTAAACAGTTGTTGTAAAAATTACTTGTGTCAAGCACAAAGTAGATGTCCTAACCGACTTGCCAAAACTATAGTTTGTTAACAAGAAATGTGTGGAGTGGTTGAAAAATGAGTTTTAATGACTCCAACCTAAGTGTATGTAAACTTCCCAAATTCAACTGTAAGTATTCAGACTCTTTGCTATGAGACTCGAAATTGAGCTCATGTGCACCCTGTTTCCATTGATCATCCTTGAGATGTTTCTTCAACTTCATTGGAGTCCATCTGTGGTAAATTCAATTGATTGGAAATTATTTGGAAAGGAACACACTTGTCTATATAAGGTTCCACAGTTGACAGTGCATGGCAGAGCAAAAAACAATCCATGAGGTCGAAGGAATTGTCTGTAGAGATTGTGATGGGGCACCGATGTGGGGAAGGGTACTAAAACATTTCTGCAGCATTGAAGGTCCCCAAGAACATAGTGGCTTCCATAATTCTTAAATGGAAGAAGTTTGGAACCACCAAGACCCTTCCGAGAGCTGGCCGCCCAGCCAAACTAGGCAATCGGGGAGAAGGGCCTTGGTCAGGGAGGTGACCAAGAACCTGATGGTCACTCTGACAGAGCTCCAGAGTTCCTCTGTGGAGATGGGAGAACGTTCCAGAAGGACAACCATCTCTGCAGCACTCCACCAGTCAGGCTTTATGGTAGCGTGACCAGACTGTAGCCACTCTTCAGTAAAAGGCACATGACAGCCTGCTTAGAGTTTTTCAAAAGGCACGTAAAGGACTCTGACAAGAGAAACACTGTTATTTGGTCAAATGAAACCAAGATTTAACACTTTGGCCTGAATGCCAAGTGTCATGTCTGGAAGAAACCTGGCACCATCTCTACAATGAAGCATGGTGGTGGCAGTATCATGTTGTGGGGATGTTTCTCAGCGGCAGAAACTGGGAGACTTGTCAGGATCGAGGGAAAGATGAATGGAGCAAAGTACAGAGAGATCCTTGATGAAAACCTTCTCCAGAGCGTGGCGAAGGTTCGCTTTCCAACAGCACAACGTCCCTAAGAACACAGTCAAGACTCTGAATGTCCTTCAGTGGCCCAGCCAGAGCCTGGACTTGAACACGATCGAACATCTCTGGAGAAATTTGAAAATAGCTGTGCAGCGACGCTCCCCATCCAACCTAACAGAGCTTGAGAGATTCTGCAGAGAGGAATGGGAGAAGCTCCCCAAATACAGGTGCGCCAAACTTAGCGGCATACCCAAGAAGACTCGAGGCTGAAATCGCTGCCCAAAACGAACAATTTAATCAATTTTGAATTCAGGCTGTAACACAACAAGTCAAGGGGTATATATACTTTCTGAAGGCACTGTAATCAAAACATCAAAACTGCTCACACACAACTGCTCACAATTCTTTTTTTCTTCATCAGCACAGCAACAGCCCCCAAGACTAATGCTATCTGTGCCTGCTATCTGTCACTCAGACAGCCTAGGAAAACAAAGGGGTTTGAAAAGTGTAATGTATTCAAAGTGAATACAACAGAGCAGAATAGTATGTGAGAGAGGAGAGAGAGCTTCAAGTTGACCGTTCCTCTGAGACAACCCCCCAACCCCCTCCCCAGCAGATGTTCCTACAGACGTAAGGTGACAGTAATCAATACGGATTATTAAACTGGGAACGCCATCTCCGCATTGTGATTAATCTTCATTTGTCTGTTTGTTTACAGGACCTGGCTGGCCTCGTTTAGCTGTGAGAGAGATGACTCTCCTATTATCTCGTCCCTCAAACAACAGCAAAACACTGTCACTGTTAAAGATACACACTGATAAACATTGATACTGTTAAAGATACACACTTTCACTGCTAAACACACACTGATACACACAGTCACTGTTAAAGATACACACAGTCACTGTTAAAGATACACATTGATACACACTGATACACACAGTCACTGTTAAAGATACACATTGATGCACACTGACACACTGTAACTGTTAAAGATTCATGCTGATACACACTGTCACTGTTAACGATATACCCTGATACACATAGTCACTGTTAAATATACAAACTGTCATTGTTAAATACTGATACACACTTTCACTGTTAAAGATACGCACCGACACACACTGGTACACAGTGTCACTGTTAAAGATACTCTGATACACACTGTCACTGTTAAAGACACACTCTGATAAAAAAATACACACTGATAAAAATACACACTGAAACTGTTAAAGATACACACTGTCACTGTAAAAGAAATACATTGATACATACTAATACACACTGTCACTGTAATGATACAAACTGAAACACACTGTCACTGTTAAAGATACACACTGTCATTACTAAAGATACACACTGTCACTGCAATACATACACACTGATACACACAGTCACTGTTAAAGATACACACTAACACACGCTGAAACAGTGATACACACTGTCAGTGCTAAAGGTACACTGTCACCGTTAGATACACAAGTATACAAACTGACACTTTTAAATATACTCACTAATATACACTGATATACATTTACATATATACATATACACATATACATATATATATATATTCACTCTGTCACCGTTAAAGATACACATTGATACACACTCTCACTGTTAAAGATACACACTGGTACTGTTAAAGATACACACTGTCACCGTTAAAGATACACACTCACTGTTAAAGATACACACTCACTGTTAAAGATGCATACTGATCCACACAGTCAATGTTAAAGATACACACTGATACACACAGTCACTGTTAAATACACACACTGACACATTGTCACTGTTAAAGATACACACTGTCACAGGGCGGCTCATAGCCTGTGGCAAAAATGAGGGGACGCGAACAACAGGTATAGGCCAATCAAAAAGGTTCTTTATTGTAAATCTAAACTATTAACTTTAAACAAAGAAAAAGGAATGAGGTGTGAAAGTATCATAATGTAAGGTGTATGTAAAGTGCAGTGATGCATGAATCTGTGTATGTGAATGACTGAGTGAAAACTATGCAAAACTACAAAGGAACAAACAAAACAGGATCATACCTGGAGGAGCAGAGAGAGAGAAAGAGAGATTAGTGAAGCAGTTTAAATACCCTGTGCCCAGATGACTCCAATCACTAACGGCCCTCTGCCGACAGCAGGAACCGCCCCTGCACTGCAGAGGGGCCGTGACAACACTGATACACGCTGTAACTGTTAAAGATACACACTGAAACAAACTGTCATTACTAAAGATACACATTGATACACACTGTCACCGTTAAAGATACACTGTCACTGTTGAATATACACACTGTTACTATTAAAGATACACACTGCAACACACTGTCACTGCAATACATACACACTGATAAACACAGCCACTGTTAAAGATACATATTGTTACACACTGATACACACGGTCACTGTTAAAGATACACACGGATACACACTGATATACACTGTCAATGTTAAAGACACACACTGTCACTGTTACACACTAAACCACTGTCACTGTTAAAGATACAATCTGATACAGACTGTCACTGTTAAAGATACACACTGATTCACACAGTCACTGTTAAAGATACACACTGTCACTGTAAAATATACACACTGATACAACATTTTACACACTTTCACTGTTAAAGATACACACTGTCACTGTTAAACATATACACTGATACACACTGTCACTGTAAATATACACACTGGTACACACTGTCACAGTTAAATATACACTGTCACAGTTAAAGATGCACACTGATAAACACTGATCCACACTGTAACTGTTAAAGATACACATTGGTACATACTGATACACACTGTCACTGCAATATATACATACTGATACACACTGTCACGGCTATACATACACACTGATACACACTCATTGTTAAAGATACACATTGGTACATACTGATGCACACAGTCACTGCTATACATGTATACTGACACACGGTCACTGTTAAAGTTACATGCTGACACACTCTTACTATTAAAGATACACAGTGACGCACACTGTCAATGTTAAAGATATTCACTGACACACTGTCACTGTGTAATGGTTTTCCTACTCTTCGTTTGAAGAGGAGAGGCGAGAAGGATCGGAGGACCAATATGCGGCGTGGTAAGTGTCCATTTTTTTAAATTAAAACACAAATTGAACAATCCATACAAAACAATAAACGTAACGTGAATAACGAAAACCGAAAGCAGTGCCGTGTGCTGTAAAACACAGACACGGAAACAATCAACCACAAAAACACAGTGAAACCCAGGCTACCTAAGTATGATTCTCAATCAGGCGGCTCTGGCAGATCCTTGCTGACTGGCGGCTCTGGCGGCTCCTTGCAGGCTGGCGGCTCTGGCGGCTCCTTGCAGACTGGCGGCTCTGGCGGCTTCTTGCAGACCTGCGGCTCTGGCTGCTCCTTGCAGACTGGCTGCTCTGGCGGCTCCTGACAGACTGAAGACTATAGCAGTTCTGGACAGGCGGGAGACTCTAGCAGCTCTGGACAGGCGGGAGACTGTTACGTTCCCCAGTTTTTGTTGTAGTTTGTGTATTTGCATGTGTTTATTTTAGGAAATGGCTTCCTGAAATCCCTCAAGCAGCTGATTGGTCGACTCCATGGCTAATTGGAGAGCTGACCTCACCCCCTCGTCAAGACGCAGCTGTCTCCAATTACCCATTAATTCTGAAGCTATATAAATGCCAGTGTTCTGTTCAGGAGAGAGAGATTTTTCTGGGAGGTCATTGCAGAGATTTTGCTAGAGAAATTTGCTGGGAGGTCGTTGCAGAGATTTTGCTAGAGATTTTGCTGGGCTGAGAGTTGGTATGTTTTGTGAGTTTGTTGCTCAGATAGAGCTTATTTGATGTCCTTTGTTTCTTAGTTTGTTTGTGAAATTGTTTAATATTCTGTTTCATTTGTTCCCAGGGGGGAAGGGGAAGGCACCTAGGGAGTGCTTAGGCAAGAGGCCCGCGGGCATACATATACCCGTAGCATATTCGCTGTCTAGGCACACTAGGTAAGACCTGGGCGGACCACCCCCTTGTATTTTGGTTAGGGCACCAGGTGGTGCTAAATTAGGTAAGTAGTGGGTAGGCAGGTAAGATAGGAGAGGGGGGGCTTTGAGATTTACTTTCTTTGCTTTGGTTCCGTCCAGCCCCTTTTCCCCATATTACCGTGTGAAGGAATAAAGTCCTGGTAAACGGTACCACATTCTGCCTGTTGTCATTCTTTCTTGCACCTACAGTCCATACCTTTTTCACTTCACGGAGAGTTTAGTTGTAGCAGGGTGTTGCGTTCCCTCTTCATAGAGGCGTGCGTAACAGAGACCCTAGCAGCTCTGGACAGGCGGGAGACAAGCAGCTCTGGACAGGCGGGCAGCTCAGGCGGCGCTGGGCAGACTGGAGACTCCGGCAGCGCTGGAGAGGAGGAAGGCTCTGGCAGCGCTGGACTGAGGAGCTCTGATGCCTCTGGACTGAGGGGCTCTGGCGCAAATGGACTGAGGGGCTCTGGCGCAAATGGACTGAGGAGCTTCGGTCCCTCTGGACTGAGGGGCTCTGGCGCAAATGGACAGACGGGAGACTCCGACAGCGCTGGAGAGGAGGAAGGCTCTGGCGCCTCTGGACTGTGGGGCGGAAACTCTGGTAGCACCGGACAGGCGGGAGCACCTGTATTGATGGGACGGAGAGACAGCCTGGTGCAGGGTGCCAGCACTGGTGGTACCGGGCTGGGGACACACACCTCAGGGTGAATGCAAGGAACAGGACACACCGGGTTGTGAAGGTGTACTTGAGACCTGGTGTGTATAGCCGGCATCAAATCTTCCGGAACTCTAACACAAGTTTCAGGCTGAGTACGAGGAACTGACACAGGTGGCATCGGACAGCTAACACGCTCCTCAGGGCGAATGCTGTGCATACTATGCCAAACCAACAGCTCTCTCTCTTCACTCTCCTCCAATTCCATCAACAACTCCTCGAATGTCTCATCATCTCCCATCCGTTCACTCTCCTCCAATCTGTCCAATAACTCCTCGACCCTCTCAGACTCAGCCCTCCGCTTCGCCGACAGCTCTGATTCCATCCATTGCAACTCCATTGGAATTGGCTCAGGTCTGAATCCTGACTCTGCCACACTGTCCCTGTGCCACCCCCCAATCATTTTTTTGGGCTGTCTCTCGGGCTTCCTACCGCGCCACCGTGCTCGTTTCGCCAACCTCATTCTCCTGTAACCCTCCTCACACTGCTTCAGCGAATCCCAGGTGGGATCCGGCACTCTCTCTGGGTCGACCGCCCATCTGTCTATCTCTTCCCAAGTTGTATAGTCCAGATAATGCTGCTTCTCCTGCTGCTGTTGCCTCTCCTGCTGCTGCTTTTGCTGCTGCTGCCGCTTCCTCTGCTGCTTCTGTTGCTTCTTCTGCTGCTGCTTTTGCTGCTGCTGCTGTTGCTCCTGCTGTTGCTGCTGCCGCTGTTGCTGCTGCCACTGCCACTGTCTGTTACCACGCCGCTTGGTCCTTGGTTGGTGGGTGATTCTGTAATGGTTTTCCTCCTCTTCATCTGAAGAGGAGAGGCGAAAAGGATCAGAGGACCAATATGCGGCGTGGTAAGTGTCCATGGTTTTTTATTAAAACACATAAACTAAACACTCCATACAAAACAAGCAATGTAACGTGAATAACGAAAACCGAAAACAGTACCGTGTGGTGTAAAACACAGACACGGAAACAATCACCCACAAAAACGCAGTGAAACCCAGGCTACCTAAGTATGATTCTCAATCAGAGACAACTAACGACACCTGCCTCTGATTGAGAACCATACTAGGCCGAACACAGAAAAACAACCTAGACACACAAAACATAGAATGCCCACCCAGCTCACGTCCTGACCAACACTAAAACAAGGAAAACACAAAATAATTATGGTCAGAACGTGACACACTGTTAAAGTTACACACTTATACACACTGACAATATTAAAGATACGCAAAGATACACAATTATACTCACTGTTAAACACCCTAATACACATTTTTACATGCTGATACACACTGATACACACTGTTAGTGCTAAAGGTATACACTTTCACCATTAGATACACACTGATACACAAGTATACAAACTGTCACTATTAAAGATACACACTGATACACACTGTCACTGTTAAATAAATATCCACACTGTCACTGTTAAATATACACACTGATACACACTTTCACTGTTAACGATACACACTGATACACACTCTCACTGTTAAAGAAACGCACTGATACACACTGTCCCTTTAAAAATGCACACGGTCACTGTTAAATATACACACTGATACACACTTTTACTGTTAAAGATACTCTGATACACACTGTCACTGTTGATTATATACATTGATACACACTGTCACTGTTAAATATACACGCTGATACACACTGTCAATGTTAAATATACACTCTGATAAACACTTTCACTGTTAAAAATCCACACCGATACATACTGTCACTGTTAAAGATACCAAGTGATACATACTGATACACAATGTCACTGTTAAAGATACACACCAACAGAAATTGTCACTGTTAAATATACACATTGATAAACGCTGATACACACTTTCATTGTAAGAGATACACTCTCATACACATTTAAACATGTTGAAACACACGGTCAGTGCTAAAGGTATACTCTGTCACCGTTACATACACACTGATACACAAGTATACAAATGGTCACTCTTAAAGATTCAGACTGATACACAAGTATACAAACGGTCACTCTTAAAGATACACACTGATACACAAGTATACAAACTGTCACTATTAACGATACACACTGTCACATTTAATGATACTCGCTGATATACACTTATACACACTGTCACCGTTACATACACACTGATACACAAGTATACAAACGGTCACTCTTAAAGAGACACACTGATACACAAGTATACAAACTGTCACTCTTAAAGATACACACTGTCACTGTTAAAGATACACACTGTCACTTTTAATGATACTCGCTGATATACACTTATACACACTGTCACTGTTAAATATACACACTGTCACTATTAAAGATACCCAATGACACACACTGTCACTGCAATACATACACACTGATACACACAGTCACGGTTAAAGATACACATTGATACACACTGATACACACGGTCACTGTTAAAGGTACACACTGATACACACTGATATACACTCACTGTTAAAGACACACACTGAACCACTGTCACTGAATCACAGTTTTCACTGTTAAAGATACACACTGATACACAATGATACACACGGTCACTGTTAAAGATACACACTGTCACTGCAATACATACACACTGATACACACAGTCACTGTTAAAGATACACATTGATACACACTGTTACTGCAATACATACACAATGATACACACAGTCACTGTTAAAGATACACACTGTCACTGCAATACATACACACTGATACACACAGTCACTGTTAAAGATACACATTGATACACACTGTTACTGCAATACATACACAATGATACACACAGTCACTGTTAAAGATACACACTGTCACTGCAATACATACACACTGATACACACAGTCACTGTTAAAGATACACATTGATACACACTGTTACTGCAATACATACACACTGATACACACAGTCACTGTTAAAGATACACACTGATACACACGGTCACTGTCAAAGATACACACTGATACACACTGATATACACTCACTGTTAAAGATACAAACCGATACACACTTATACACACTGTCACTGTTAAAGATACACGCTGTCCCTATTAAAGATACACATTGATACACACTGCTACACACGGTCACTGTTAAAGATACACACTGATATACACTCTCACTGTTAAAGATACACATTGATGCACAAGTATACAAACGGTCACCGTTAAAGATACACACTGATACACACTGATGCACACTGTCACTGTTAAACATACACACTGATCCACACTGTCAGTGTTAAAGATACACATTGATTCACACTGATACACACTGTCATCGTTAAAGATACACACTGTCATTGTAAAAGATGCAAACTGATACACACTTATACACAATGTAACTGTTAAATATACACATTGATACAGACTGTCACTGTTAAAGATACACACTGACACACACTGATACTCACTTTCACTGTTAAAGATACACACTGTCACTCTTAAAGATACACACCAATACACACATATACACACTGTCACTGTTAAAGACACACACTGATACACACTGTCACTGTTAAAAATACACACCGATATACACCGTCACCATTCAAAATGCACAATGATACATACTGATAAATACTGTCACTGTTAAAGATACATGCTGATACACACGGTCACTGTTAAATATACACACTGATCCACACTGTCACTGTTAAAGATACACATTGATTCACACTGATACACACTGTCACCGTTAAAGATACACACTGATACACAATTGTACACACGGTTACTATTAACCACCTGGGGGCTGCCCATCAGGAAGTCCAGGATCCAGATGCAAAGAAAGGTGTTCAGTCCCAGGGTCCTTAGCTTCGTGATGAGTTTAGAGGGCACTATGGTGTTGAATGCTGAGCTGTAGTCAATGAACAGCCTTCTCAGGATGGTTTACCTTACCAGGAAATATGACTCTAATGTATCTCTGATTCCAGATCAGTGCTTTCTAAAAACATAATTTCTTCTGATCGTGTTCTGAGGTGGGAAATGCTAGATGATTGCCTTTAAAACTGGGACGTACACTACATGACCAAAAGTACGTGGACACCGGCTAGTCGAAAATCTCAATCCAAAATCACGGGCATCAATATTGAGCTGGTCTCCCCTTTGCTGCTATAACAGCCTACAATCTTCTGGCGCCATGTTGAAAGTCGCTGAGCTCTACTGACAATGTTGTCTATGGAGATTGCATGTCTGTGTGCTCGATTTTATACACCTGTCAGCAACGGGAGTAGTTGAAATAGCTGAATCCACTCATTTGAAGGAATGTACACATAGTTTTGTATACAGTACATAGTGTATGTATGGGAGAGAGGCGAAACAGAGAACAGAGTAATAGTGTGTCATATCATTCTGCTTCTCTCTCTCTCTTTCTGTGTTAATCATCTGCCCTCAATGGACACTTGGAAATACATTTTTCAAGTGGCACATCTATAAATGTGTCTGATTATGGCTTTTCCGTATAATGAAAAATATTTATTTTGTTATTGTTTTTTAACAGAGTCTTGGATGCTTGATAGATATTCATCACACCGGAAACTTTATGAACAACTGCAAAATAAGAAATTGATAATTTAAAAAGTATTCAATTTATCTTAAGATGGAGTAATATCCCTGCCTGTGGCAGCTATGAACAGGAATTGAATTGAATTGAATTGATTTGCAAATGTATACAAAAAACTGATATCACATTTACATAAGTATTCAGACCCTTTACTGAGTACTTTGTTGAAGCACCTTTTGCAGCAATTACAGCCTCAAGTCTTCTTGGGTATGATGCTACAAGCTTGGCACACTTGTATTTGGAGAGTTACCATTCTTCTCTGCGGATCCTCTCAAACTCTCTCAGATTGGAAGGGGAGCATCGCTGCAGAGCTTTTTTCAGGTCTCTCCAGAGATGTTTGATCGGGTTCAAGTCCAGGCTCTGGCTGGGCCACTCAAGGACATACAGAGAGTTGTCCCGAAGCCCGTCCTGCATTGTCTTGGCTGTGTATGCTGCCACCACCATGGTTCACCGTAAGGATGGTGCTAGGTTTCCTCCAGATGTGACTCTTGGCATTCAGGCCAAACAGTTCAAAGTTGGTTTCATCAGACCAGAGAATCTTGTTTCTCATGGTCTGAAAGACTTTAGGTGCCTTTTGGCAAACTCCAAGCTGGCTGTCATGTGCCTTTTACTGAGGAGTGGCTTCCGTCTGGCCACTCAACCATAAAGGCCTGATTAGTGTAGTTCTGCAGAGATGGTTGTCCTTCTGGAAGGTTCCCCCATCTTCACAGAGGAACTCTGGAGCTCTGTCAGAGTGACCATCGGGTTCTTGGTCACCTCCCTGACCAAGGCCCTTCTGCCCCAATTGCTCAGTTTACTGGGTGGTCAGCCCTGGGAAGAGTCTTGGTGGTTCCAAACTTCTTCCATTTAAGAATGACAGAGGCCACTGTGTTTGAGGACTTTCAATGCTGCAAAAATGTTTTGGTACTCTTCCCCAGATCTGTGAATCGACACAATCCCGTCTCTGAGCTCTTTGGATTCCTTCGACCTCACGGTTTGGTTTTTGCTCTGACATGCACTGTCAACTGTGGGACCTTATATAGACAGGTCTGTGCCTTTCCAAATCATGTCCAATCAATTGAATTTACCACAGGTAGACTCCAATAAAGTTGTAGAAACATCTAAAGGAGGAGCTCAATTTTGAGTTTCATAGCAAAGGGTCTGAATACTTATGCAAATAAGGTATTTTAGTTTTTTACTTATTAATACATTTGCTAACACATCTAAACACCTGTTTTTGCTTCGTCATTATGAGGTATTGTGTGTAGATTGATGAGGAAAATGGTTTATTTTAGCAATTTTAGAACAAGGTTGTAAAGTAACAAAATGTTGAAAAAGTCTTGGGGTCTGAATACTTTCTGAATGCACTGTATGCACAATATTTCCTTTAATGTTCACTAATTTTGACCAGAGCCCATTAGGAATAGGGTGCTCTTTCAGATGCAGTCATAAAGGAGGATAAGAAAGGGCTAATGGAACTAGCAGGGCAAAGTAGAGCAGTTAGTCTGGGCAGCGTCAGAGTGCTGACATGGTGGAGGTCGCAGCAGAGCCATATTACTGACTGATTCTGTTTTGATGAGACAGTTACATACCCTCAATTAGGGAATTACACCAGCCTTCACCAAGGATCTTAAGAATAAGAATCAAATATGGACATGATAAAGAGTCCCGGTGTCCTCTATGGTAAGACATCGTGAATGAGTTCAGCGTAATGGGGGTTATACATTTAAAAGGAAGCGCACAAGGAGGGGGGTGGTGGATAGAGACAGAGAGCGAAAGGGTCCTTATTAGGTTAATGTTTGACGGATTCGTTTATTAGGTTTCACCTTAGTGTAATTTGGTATCAAATTGGATGGCAATTCATTAGGTGAATGTGATGTCTGCTGGTTCTCCAGTGTTCAGGATCAGTCTGCTGAATTACAGCTGCAGTGAGGGTCCCTGACCCCTGGGTAGGGCTGTAGTCAGGGGCCCCTGGTGCTAATGGAAGTGGAGAGCTAGAGGAGGAAGAGACGGGGGAAAGCTGTCACACTGTAGTTAGCATTAGGCCCAGACCACTCTAAACCTGGACCAAAGAGCAATATGGGGGGAGTGGTGAAAATCAGGCAAATGTTCTTACGGGCGGAAATTGAGTGAGAAAATGCATGTCTAATACATTGTTTCATACATTGTTTCATTGTAGGTAGTATGCTGGTATGGATGTTGGAGCAGAACTATAATCAGTTCACCTCACCTGTGTGGGAATGATACTTGCATAGTGTAATGTTGTTATGTTATTGTCATTGGTGGTGAATATGATATTATTACATGTTTACAGCATGAAAGCAGTGGAGCAGTGCAGACTGTTTCACATTAGAGGAACTGCTGAGCTTTATTAGTGCTGCATGGCCCGGCCCAAAACTCCCCTTGGCTCCAGGGCATGCTGAAAGTGGTGTGGTATTTAGAAACAGGTTCTTTGGCACATACAGTATCGCCCCTAGACTTCTAGCATTTCGTTCCAAGCCAAGGGTGGGGAACATAGGTCTGTCATAGGCTCTGTCCCAAATGGGACCCTATTTCCTTTTTGAAACATTACAAATGTTATTTTATTTTATCTTAAAACATACAAACTACCTAGAGTTAAGCCGCTCAACATTTACATTTACATTCAGTCATCTAGCAGATACTCTTATCCAGAGCAACTCACAGGAGCAACCAGGGCCAAGTGCCCCGCCCAAGGGCACGTCGTCAGATCTCTCGCCAAGTAAAATTGGGGACCCGAACCAGCTAACCCATTTGGCCCAGGTCAAAAGTAGTGCACAATAACAGGAAAAGTGTTCCATTTGGGACACACATCGAGTCCACTGAGACTCTGGTTGGCTGCCCCAGCTCCGCACTTAATAACTGCCTTTCTAGTGTCTACACTGACTGACATTTAAAAATATCTGCAAATAGATTTTAACCAAAGCACAATGTTTATAAATGGATATAATTTAATCCATACACGGCACAAACAAGTCTTGTCTTTTTACTGTCACAAAACATTATTTTCTTTATCATGTTTTAAATATACAGTTGAAGTCGGAAGTTTACATACACTTAGGTTGGAGTCATTAAAACTTTGATTTCAACCACCACACATTTCTTGTTAACAAACTATAGTTTTGGCAAGTCGGTTAGGACATCTACTTTGGGCATGACACAAGTCATGTTTCCAACAATTGTTTGTATCACAATTCCAGTGGGTCAGAAGTTTACATACACTAAATTGACTGTGCCTTTAAACAGCTTGGAAAATTCCAGAAAAGGATGTCATGGCTTTAGAAGCTTCTGAAAGGCTAATTGACCTCATTTGAGTCATGTATGTATTGGATGGATGTATTTCAAGGCCTACCTTCAAACTCAGTGCCTCTTTGCTTGACATCATTGGAAAATCAAAAGAAATCAGCCAAGACCTCAGAAAAAAATAGTATACCTCCACAAGTCTGGTTCATCCTTGGGAGCAATTTCCAAACGCCTGAAGGTACCACGTTCATCTGTGCAAACAATAGTGCGCAAGTATAAACACCATGGGACCACACAGCTGTCATGCCGCTCAGGAAGGAGACGCGTTCTGTCTCCTAGAGATGAACGTACCTTGGTGCGAAAAGTGCAAATCAATCCCAGAACAACAGCAAAGAACCTTGTGAAGATGCTGGAGGAAACAGGTACAAACGTATCTATATCTACAGTAAAATGAGTCCTATATCGACATAACCTGAAAGGACGCTCAGCAAGGAAGAAGCCACTGCTCCAAAAACGCCATACAAAAGCCAGACTACGGTTTGCAACTGCACATGGGGACATAGATCATACTTTTTGGAGAAATGTTCTCTGGTCTGATGAAACAGATATATAACTGTTTGGCCATAATGACCATTGTTATGTTTGGAGGAAAAAGGGGAGG
Source organism: Oncorhynchus masou masou (assembly GCF_036934945.1). Classification (NCBI taxonomy): domain Eukaryota; kingdom Metazoa; phylum Chordata; class Actinopteri; order Salmoniformes; family Salmonidae; genus Oncorhynchus; species Oncorhynchus masou. The sequence goes on along the minus strand of NC_088241.1, from coordinate 44,125,541 downwards.
CTTGCAAGCTGAAGAACACTATCCCAACCGTGAAGCACGGGGGTGGCAGCATCATGATATGGGGGTGCTTTGCTGCAGGAGGGACTGGTGCACTTCACAAAATAGATGGCATCATGAGAAAGGAATATTATGTGGATATATTGAAGCATCTCAAGACATCAGTCAGGAAGTTCAAGCTTGGTCACAAATGGGTCTTCCAAATGAACAATGATCCCAAGCATACTTCCAAAGTTGTGGCAAAATGGCTTAAGGACAACAAAGTCAAGGTATTGGAGTGGCCATCACAAAGCCCTGACCACAATCCTATTGAAAAGTTGTTGGCAGAACTGAAAAGCGTGTGCGAGCAAGGAGGCTTACAAACCTGACTCAGTTACACCAGCTCTGTCAGGAGGAATGGGACAAAATTCACCCAACTTATTGTGGGAAGTTTGTGGAAGGCTACCTGAAACATTTGACCCAAGTTAAACAATTTAAAGGCAATGCTACCTAACACTAATTGAGTGTATGTAAACTTCTGATCCACTGGGAATGTGATGAAAGAAACAAAAGCTGAAATAAATAATTCTCTCTACTATTATTCTGACATTTCACATTCTTAAAATAAAGTGGTGATCCTAACTAACATAAAACAGGGATTTTTTTACTAGGATTAAATGTCAGGAATTCTGAAAAAGTGAGTTAAATATATTTGGCTAAGGTGTATGTAAACTTACGACTTCAACTGTATATACACTGCTCAAAAAAATAAAGGGAACACTTAAACAACACAATGTAACTCCAAGTCAATCACACTTCTGTGAAATCAAACTGTCCACTTAGGAAGCAACACTGATTGACAATACATTTCACATGCTGTTGTGCAAATGGAATAGACAACAGGTGGAAATTATAGGCAATTAGCAAGACACCCCCAATAAAGGAGTGGTTCTGCGGGTGGTGACCACAGACCACTTCTCAGTTCCTATGCTTCCTGGCTGATGTTTTGGTCACTTTTGAATGCTGGCGGTGCTTTCACTTTAGTGGTAGCATGAGACGGAGTCTACAACCCACACAGGTGGCTCAGGTAGTGCAGCTCATCCAGGATGGCACATCAATGCGAGCTGTGGCAAGAAGGTTTGATGTGTCTGTCAGCGTAGTGTCCAGAGCATGGAGGCGCTACCAGGAGACAGGCCAGTACATCAGGAGACGTGGAGGAGGCCGTAGGAGGGCAACAACCCAGCAGCAGGACCGCTACCTCCGGCCTTTGTGCAAGGAGGAGCAGGAGGAGCACTGCCAGAGCCCCGCAAAATGACCTCCAGCAGGCCACAAATGTGCATGTGTCTTCTCAAACGGTCAGAAACAGACTCCATGAGGGTGGTATGAGGGCCCGACGTCCACAGGTGGTGGTTGTGCTTACAGCCCAACACCGTGCAGGACGTTTGGCATTTGCTATCGAACAGCAAGATTGGCAAATTCGCCACTGGCTCCCTGTGCTCTTCACAGATGAAAGCAGGTTCACACTGAGCACATGTGACAGACGTGACAGAGGCTGGAGATCCCGTGGAGAACGTTCTGCTGCCTGCAACATCCTCCAGCATGACCGGTTTGGCGGTGGGTCAGTCATGGTGTGGGGTGGCATTTCTTTGGGGGGCCGCACAGCCCTCCATGTGCTCGCCAGAGGTAGCCTGACTGCCATTAGGTACCGAGATTAGATCCTCAGACCCCTTGTAAGACCGTATGCTGGTGCAGTTGGCCCTGGGTTCCTCCTAATGCAAGAGGAAGGCATTGATGCTATGGACTGGCCCGCCTGTTCCCCAGACCTGAATCCAATTGAGCACATCTGGGACATCATGTCTCGCTCCATCCACCAATGCCACGTTGCACCACAGACTGTCCAGGAGTTGGCGGATGCTTTAGTCCAGGTCTGGGAGGAGATCCCTCAGGAGACCATCCGCCACCTCATCAGGAGCATGCCCAGGCGTTGTAGGGAGGTCATACAGGCACGTGGAGGCCACACACACTACTGAGCCTCATTTTGACTTGTTTTAAGGACATTACGTCAAAGTTGGATCAGCCTGTAGTATGGTTTTGGAGTGTGACTCCAAATCAAGACCTCCATGGGTTGATAAATTTGATTTCCATTGATAATTTTTGTGTGTATTTGTTTTCAGCACATTCAACTATGTAAAGAAAAAATTATTTTAATAAGAATATTTCATTCATTCAGATCTAGGATGTGTTATTTTAGCGTTCCCTTTATTTTTTTGAGCAGTGTATATATATATCACATAATGTCAAGAAAAATGTCACTATTGGGTTGATAGAATCCAAATGTTTTAGTGATGTTGTATATTTGTCTCTTTTTATGCAGCAGGGGACATATTGAAATTAATAAACATAGAAATGTTGATTCTAAAAGATTACACATGGCACACTGTGAAACTGCAGTGGAACACAATTCTACCTGTTTTTGGTATTCTATGTTATTTTTATGTTAATGCTATGTGATTTATTGATGGGGTGGAATCTCTTAGGTAGGAGCATACACATAAAGCCCCTCGTACATTGTGGGAAAAAATGAATGGATCGTTGGATCAAAAAACCTTTTAACTACACTATTCTACACAATTATCCTATCATTTTCAACTTGGATGGCAGATATCTATCTGCATGTGTTACAGTTTTTACAAAATCTAATTATATGAAGCAGAGCCAGACACCCAAAGAGAGATACTCGATGTGTCACACCACATCCTGCGGGTGTGTAGAAACTCAAAGCCAGGTTAAATTTAGAGTGATAAGCGGATGTGTGCCCTGTCACTCAACCTGATATTCTCCATTACTTTACAATACACCTTCCATCAGCAGACAGAGAGACTGGAAAGACAGACAGACACATCAGGAGGGAGGATTTGCCTGGAAACGGCCTGAGCGCGTACTATTTCCACCTTCATTCCACCACAGGATTGTTGGGGATTAGTGACCAGTGATGGGATGTAATGTGTCCGATCCGGGCCTCAGGCTGCACTCCCCTGAAGCTGTGATGAGCACAGTATCTATGAGAAAACCTACAGCAGATAGGGAAGAGAGCAAGAGAGAGACAGAGAGAGAGAGAGAGAGAGAGAGAGAGAGAGAGAGAGAGAGAGAGAGAGAGAGAACAAGATTGGGAGAGAGAGACTGTAAAGACTGCAGGGGGAAACTTTTCTGCCACCGCTGATGCTGAGCTTTACTTTGTCCGGACAAAGAGGCATGGAGGGCTTAGGGCTAGCTGCTGAGCATTCTGCTGCTGCTGAGTTCTGGGTCTGTTTCAGCACAGCACCATCCAACTGCCACAGAGAGAGACAGAGAGAGAGACAGGCAGAGAGATTAGGGAGATGGGTTTTGGAAACTGCTGGGGGGTTATCCAAACGGTGGGAGTTAAGGGGAAACAGTAAGCAGTATGGCTTATCAAGAGGAGAAGATTAATCTAGCCCTGAAAACAGTTTTCTAAGGGAGGGAAGACTGAGTAAAGCCTTATTGTAGAGAGAGACCGTTCCCCTCTGTGGACCACTGTGTGGATGGAGAAGTGATGGAAATGGAGTTGGGAATGGGAACAAGGCCAGGAATGATTGGCAGGTTCTGACTGATGAAGTAAATAACCAAGGCAGTAGCCATGTCTTAAATGGCACCCTATTCCCTGTGTAGTGCAGTACTTAATAGTGCACTTCATAGGAAAAAAGGTGCTGTTTGGAACGAAACCAGGGTCTAGTTTAAACTAGCCACACCTAAAGAAACACCCAAGCTTCATGATTTACTCAAGGGTTCTTCAGGTGGGAGGTCCTGCATGTGCTCCGCTTCCAGATCTCAAAATATATTGAAGAAAAACATATCAAGCAACATGTTGGTTCCATGTTTCATGAGCTGAAATAAAAGTCAAAAAATGTTCCAGATGCACAGAAAGCTAATTTCTCAAAAAATGTGTACACACATTTGTTTACCTCCCTGTTAGTGAGCATTTCTACTTGCCAAGATAATCCATCCACCTGACAGGTGTGGCATATCAAGAAGATGATTAAACATCATGATCATTACACAGGTGCACCTTGTGCTAGGGGAAATGAAAGGCCACTCTAAAATGTGCAGTTTTGTCACACAACATAATGCCAGAGATGTCTAAGCAATTAGCATTTGACTGGAGGAATGTCCACAAGAGCTGCTGCCAGATAATTGAATGTTCATTTCTCTACAATAAGCTGTCTCCAACATCATTTTATCGAATTTGGCAGTATGTTCAACAGGCCTCACAACCAGAGACCACATGCAACCACGCCAGCCCAGGACCTCCACATCCAGCTTCTTCATCTGTGTGATCGTTTGAGACCAGCCACCTGGACAGCGGATGAGACTGAGGAGTATTTCTGTCTGTAATAAAGCCCCTTTGTGGGGAAAAACTCATTCTGATTGGGTGGGCCTGGCTCCCAAGTGGGTGATCTTATCCCCTCCCAGGCCCAACCATGGGGGACTAATTCATTTATTTCAATTGACTGATTTCCTTACATGAACTGTAACTCAGTAAAATTGTTGAAAGTGATGCATGTTGCATTTATATTTTTGTTCAGAAAATATAATAAATGTAATCAAAATTCGACTTTATTTTATTTTAGGAATATTCATTCAATAGTGTTTTCAGTATATTTATCTTAAGCCATCCCTTTAAATACGGTGTACCTTTAATTAGAATTTAGTCGACGGACTCAATAGAATACATAGAGAGAACGGGTTCAGAATATTAGGGATCAATGAAAGAAATACATTTAAATATATGCATATTCATCTCCGTTTCAGCAACAGTTGAAAGGTTTAAAAATACCCTGATCTTGTACATTATTTAGGGTGAGGTAAGTATTTATGAAACAGGTTTGAAGAGCCTTTGCGCATGAAAACGGGGGTTTGATTCATTTCTGAAAATGGCTAAATTCAGTTATTTAACCCAAGGTTATGTTGGAAGATTAGTGCACATAGAATTATAATCGGGAGAATAGTGTACACTGGTAGGCTATACTCTCGTCTATTACCTGCACTAACCATGGAACTGTGATGACACAGGCAAGTATTGCGTCAGATTTTAACGGTTGGTCTGCGCTCCGCTCCAAAACGATTTAATTGGCCTACATGTCTTTATATATATATTATCAACAGTTGATATTACTGATCCTCAGCAACAACCACACGGCCATGAGGGCGTTTACAAAGGAAGCAAATGAAGGTACACAAAAAAAGTTCCTGCAGGGAACTAACAGTAAAGTTGAATATGTGTGGTTATTAGGCCTACTGACGGTTGATACTGATAGTGCCGAATATTTAACATGATTGAAATCGGAAACAGAGAAAGTCAGGGTAGCCTATAATTAAGATATTCGAGAGTGCCCATGGCTGCAAATTAAAAGGCCGTATAATATAAATTCTACTTAATGGCACAGCATTTCATAAAGTTTACTGTGTGGAAAGTGTTCTTTCTGCCTCATGGAAAAAAATGTAGAAATGCAGGATATTAGATTTAAGGCTGCATCAACAAAACATCTGTGCAACATGACAAAATCTGTTGAAGTGCAGGAAATTAGCTTGAAAACTGGTAAATGTTCTCTTCGATGCCAGGAGGCAGGACTTTAAAAGGTTCTGTCCCAGGGCATGAAACTTCGTTCATCCGACCAATCACCTGTATGCTATTTTTCTCTCACTTGAGTTGTGTTCTGGTTATGGGAAAAGGTGGTATCTAATGAGTTGTACAACTTAATGCATTCAACCCGAAATGTGTCTTCTACATTTAACCCAACTGAATCAGAGAGGTGTGGGGGGCTGACTTAATTGATGTCATCAGCACCTTGGGAGCAGTTGTTGTTGGGCTTAACTGCCTTGCTCAAGGGCAGAATGGCAGATTTTGCCACATGCTGGCTCTGGGATTTGAACCAGTGACCTTTTGGTTACTGGCCCAGCGCTTTGAACCGCTAGGCTACCAGCCTCCTGTTTCATGAAGGGGGTCCCTGATGAATTTGCTATCACAAAAGGGGTCCCCAACCCTGCAAAGTTTGAGAACCCCTGATTTACTACACAGTATGAGGAGAGGAGGGGCTGCATGCTGTAGTCATGGAAGTGTGAATGATTTCTCCTCCCTGCAGTTATACATTATGAAAGTAATTACATGTTCACGCGTGGCTGGTGTCTGTGTCAAAAACACCCTGGGCCTGGAGTGGAGGGCTGCCTGACTAAATAACACAATAATACCTCAAATCAAATGTATTGGTCACATACACATATTTAACAGATGTTATTGCGGGTGTAGCAAAATGCTATGTAGTGAACACATTTTGACCAGGGCCCAAAGGGCTCTATTCCTACATTGGGAATAGGGTCCTATTTGGGACACACAATCTGAGATGCTGAAGAGACGCTGGCTGGTTTGGGCCTGCTGTCTCCAGAGTCGCTCAATGAGAAGAGAGAAAGAGGAAATATTCTTATGATTTAAAATCATTTCATCTACCTACGCATATCATCACATCCACTGAGTCAGGTCAGGATAGACTAAGAGAGTCTGAGGCGTTGGCAGTTTGCGCTCTGGCATCAGTCACTTTCTGCAGTTTGCTGCGTATATCTCAATACTGTATAAATCTGAATTTCTGAGTTGTCCTAAGACCTTGGTGTTCTATGGATTCAACATCCCCCCTCTCATGTTAAATTGACAACTGATTTTGACACTTCAAAGAAACAATTCGGTGAAAAGAAAAACCTTTAAAGAGTATCAGAATACCATCCACTCTAAGTATGGAAATGTTCAAGTGTCATTTTAAACACACATTTTCCCGTCTGTTTGACCGAAGGAACAGCTTACAAACCTTTGCTTCACTCCACCCACTCCCATGAACTACTGCACAACTCATCTGGACAAGAGGAATACCTATGTGAGAATGCTGTTCATCGACTACAGCTCGGCATTCAACACCATAGTACCCTCCAAGCTCGTCATCAAGCTCGAGACCCTGGGTCTCGACCCCGCCCTGTGCAACTGGGTACTGGACTTCCTGACGGGCCGCCCCCAGGTGGTGAGGGTAGGTAACAACATCTCCTCCCCGCTGATCCTCAACACTGGGGCCCCACAAGGGTGCGTTCTGAGCCCTCTCCTGTACTCCCTGTTCACCCACAACTGCGTGGCCACGCACGCCTCCAACTCAATCATCAAGTTTGCGGACGACACAACAGTGGTAGGCTTGATTACCAACAACGACGAGACGGCCTACAGGGAGGAGGTGAGGGCCCTCGGAGTGTGGTGTCAGGAAAATAACCTCACACTCAACGTCAACAAAACTAAGGAGATGATTGTGGACTTCAGGAAACAGCAGAGGGAACACCCCCCTATCCACATCGATGGAACAGTAGTGGAGAGAGTAGCAAGTTTTAAGTTCCTCGGCATACACATCACAGACAAACTGAATTGATCCACTCACACAGACAGCATCGTGAAGAAGGCGCAGCAGCGCCTCTTCAACCTCAGGAGGCTGAAGAAATTCGGCTTGTCACCAAAAGCACTCGCAAACTTCTACAGATGCACAATCGAGAGCATCCTGGCGGGCTGTATCACCGCCTGGTACGGCAACTGCTCCGCCCTCAACCGTAAGGCTCTCCAGAGGGTAGTGAGGTCTGCACAACGCATCACCGGGAGCAAACTACCTGCCCTCCAGGACACCTACACCACCCGATGTTACAGGAAGGCCATAAAGATCATCAAGGACATCAACCACCCGAGCCACTGCCTGTTCACCCCGCTATCATCCAGAAGGCGAGGTCAGTACAGGTGCATCAAAGCTGGGACCGAGAGACTGAAAAACAGCTTCTATCTCAAGGCCATCAGACTGTTAAACAGCCACCACTAACATTGAGTGGCTGCTGCCAACACACTGACACTGACTCAACTCCAGCCACTTTAATAATGGGAATTGATGGGAAATGATGTAAATATATCACTAGCCACTTTAAACAATGCTACCTTATATAATGTTACTTACCCTACATTATTCATCTCATATGCATACGTATATACTGTACTCTATATCATCGACTGCATCCTTATGTAATACAAGTATCACTAGCCACTTTAACTATGCCACTTTGTTTACATACTCATCTCATATGTATATACTGTACTCGATACCATCTACTGTATCTTGCCTATGCTGCTCTGTACCATCACTCATTCATATATCCTTATGTACATATTCTTTATCCTCTTACACTGTGTATAAGACAGTAGTTTAGGAATTGTTAGTTAGATCACTTGTTGGTTATTACTGCATTGTCGGAACTAGAAGCACAAGCAGTTCGCTACACTCGCATTAACATCTGCTAACCATGTGTATGTGACAAATAAAATTTGATTTTGATTTGATTTGAACTCTGTTTATATTGTAATGCCATGGACACACAGCCTAAGGCTCAACCATTGTTTTGTGAAAACAAATCATTCCACTATCAGCCATTTGCATTGAGCTCGGGTGAAAAACCCAAATAACCCAATATTGTTGACAAATGCTCAATGATGATGCTTTCTAGCTAGCATAATGCTATTCTCTGTTTTCATCTTTTCAGTTAGCCAGGAGTTAGTCACATCTCTCTTTGATCGTCAAGGTTAAAAGCAGTTGTATTATTTCACGGTACATCGCTATGTGAAACTGTGCAGTGAAATATTTCTGTCTGTGATTGACTTGGTTTGCACATCAGTGCAAGACAGGTTTCCAACTGCAGGTGGGTAATAGACTGCAGGTGTGTAATAGACTGCAGGTGTGTAATAGACTGCCTTTTGCTACCACTGTCGTCGTCTCATTTTGGTTGAATAAGAAGCGTGAGGGCACATGTGGTTTGTTTAATGAAAGAAACAGTATGTCAGTTGAAGGTACAGAACAAGACCTGTAAAAAAACAACTATTTACTTAATTACTGCCGGCAGCAAACTGAGAGCAACGTAAAATAGTCTTAATGCGCCAACCTAGTTTGTCTTTAGTGAGACACTGATATAATACCTTTAGGCGTCTAACAGCACAATTTACACTTACAAGTTGACAAGCAGGTGGCTGAAAATTAATTGGGACTCTAAGGGTGCAGATAGCAACAGTGTCAATGCCTCTGAGAGAGAGAAGGAGAGAAAGCGAAGAGAGAGTTAGAGATAGAGAGATGTGTGTCTTAAGTTATCTCTAGCCTGCAGCTTAATGGGAATGTTAAACACCACTAAACACTTCAAAGTGCGTTTGGTGGAGAGAGAAAGCCGTTTGCTGAAAATACCCTCTTTCACCGTCTGGCTGCAATAGAGGTAGTAGATCACCCTGTTTTTGGTCTCCTCTCTATATTCCACCTTCCCAGATGTTGCTGAGAGAAAAAGACGTAGGAGTGGATTCAATCCATACTGCTGAAGTTCAGCGGTGGAATGTAAAGGTCGTTTACCATGACCGCGGTAACATTGCCTTTAGATTTCAATCACGCTGTAACGTTGATATTCAGTGCTACAGATTTAATCCAGCCCTTACTCTTTTTGTTTTGTCTTCTTCAGTCATACAGGTGAAGAATCCATGTTCCATTAAAGACTGATTGCCTTCATGTCATTATTGTGACTTTAAAGATGATTGGTTTAGTGCCATTATGGTGACTGAGTGGATGGGGACTGACACTTAGGTTGCGTCCCAAATTACGCGCAATTTTCTATGTAGTGGGCAATTTTTTTGTGGGCTCTGGTCACTATCTATGGTCTCTGGTCAAAGATAGTGGACTATAAAGGGAATAAGTTGCCATTCGGGATGCACTTTTACTGTCAACGTTTTCCCAGACAGCTCATCCATCTGTCGCTGATAACCACATGTTGCAGAGTGATTGGTTATGTGCTCCATACCCCATTAAAGAGAAATCACTGTCAATCAAAAGTACCTGTACACTGACTGACTCCTGTTGGCTCTGTGTTGCAATCTTGTCAGTGACAATTCTTCCTCTCTTCTTCATGGACTTAGATTTTATTTAGGTTGTTCATGTAGACCATGTGTTCGCGTGGTTGCATTAGAATATTCCAAAGAATAATTGGTTGAAAGGGGAACAATATCATGTTATATAGTTCCCTTCATGTCATGGGGTAAAATGGCATAATGCATGAAATATGTATTTCAAAAGACATGAGCGACCTTTGAGGGCAAACACAAAGCTTTAACAAGAGAACAAAGAGATGATGTCATACTGTTTTGGCCAGAGAGCGATACCCCCGAAGGCCAATATGCGGCCTGAGTCCAGGTCTCTCCACTCTAAAATGAAAGCATCCCATAACTCTATAGACAAAGGGCAGCACTCCCTATGAAAACATCAGTTAATACTCCATTCCACTCAGGACCTCTGACTTTTCCTATAGGTCAAGTGTAAACCTGCCAAGAAAAAGCCTTTGAAAATTGGGGGATTGGTGTTTCAATCTGGGGACTGGATAAAATTGCAACTTCACAACATGAAAGGGAAAAAGCAGATGAGATGGACATGTGTCTCGTATATCATTGCCATGCAGATGGATCGTGGTCATCCTCCAGACATTCTGTAGGGGACATGGCATGTGTCCTAAACGGGACCATATTCCCTATATAATACACTAATTTTGACCAGATCCCTATGGACCCTGGTCTAAATTAGTGCACTATAAAGGAAATAGGGTGTGGTTTGGGATACAGCCCACGTTGAATGAGGAAAACAAAAACCTGCCTCGAAGTCAAGATGAAAATGGAATGTGTTCCCTGTGGTGAGAGTGGGAGTGGGGGCTGTCTTTATGAGCGAGAAATCCTCCTTCCAGGGGGTAACAGCTGTCTAGGGGGGTGAGGGAGGAGAGAGGAGAGGGAGGAGAGTATGAGGGGGATGAGGTGAGGTGAGGAGTAATAGCGACCCAACCTAAACCCTTCAACTTTTCCTGAAGAAAGCACTTTTTAATTCCAGACTCATCCTTCCTTGGGGAGGGGAATGTTATCAGGCAGCTGATTTTTTCCCTTCCCTTTCTCTCATGTTTTTTTTCTCTCTCTCTCTCTCTCACTCCCCTCCAATGCATCTGCCACATGTGATAAGGCATACAAAAGTTACCTTTACAACGTTATTAAAACCATTTTCCCCCGGCGGGATGGAAATTATTATCACCCCTGGCCCACGGTCGCAGGTTAGCAGATAGCTCACCTCCACCTCCATCCTAGCTGCCATATCGGACAGGGTGATTCTTTGAGGCTTAGGGCTGGCTGGGTGGTTGAAGATTAGGTCTGTTGCCTAAACTGCTTAAATACCAAGAAAAAAATGAAAGGTGGGGAGGGAAGAGAAGAAGATAAAAAAGAGGGGGATAAATGAAAAGAGCAGGAGTCCTGACACCCACAATGAGGTGGAGGATGATAAGGGATCCAGTGACAGTTCTTCCTGCCTTTTCCTCTGTCTGGGACTGGGGCACTGCCTGATGTGGCACCGCATTGTCAGGTAAAGGCCACAGAATAGAGCAGTCTGTCTTTGCGAGAAAAGCAGTTCATTTAGACGTTCTATTTCTTATGGTATACCCTGTATTTCTTCAGGTTGTGTCATTGTAACAAGTTTGGTCTGTTGCCTGTCATCTAATTTTATTGTCCTATAATATAACAAAATTATGAGATCAGTTTAAGAGTGTGTTTTCCACACTCTTTATTTGTTCAGAGTTGTTTCATCGCAACAACATTACTCATTTTATTATCATTTAATTTAGCAAAAAAGGATAGCCAGTCATTATGTAAAGTTTTTTATTTGTCTGAAACATTGTTGATTTCATAGCCAACTACAATATTTTCAACAATGCAGTGTTGTTGCCAAACGCCCCTCAGCATCATCTCTGTCTTGTAAAGATTATGATATCTGCAGCAGCCACTGGCATCTCCCCCTCACCTGCCCTTCACACCTCCATCTATACAACAGCCAAGAAATGGTTTCTCCCTTTTACTCATCCATGTACATCCAAGACATGGGGCACACTCCTCAGCTAAGGCAGAGAGGAAGAGATAGGCTGTTTTTTCATAGTTTCGCCCACCAAGTGAGGATGGATTTTTGTATGGAGTTCAATGAGAGAGTGTCGAATTTGGTCAACAAAAAATGTGTGGCTTATTGTCTAGGTGAGGTTAATTTGATTGAATAGACGTTTCGTAATGATTAAGTTGTTATGAGTGTATTGATTTAAGTAGGACACGCAACATCCCAGCAACTAAAAAAAAACTATATATCATACTTACCTCGAGATGGCTATGCATATTCATGCTTGAGGCTAGTAGCATAGCATCTCTCTCTCCATTGAATACAGGTGATTGATGTCAACAACCCTCATCGAATATTCTAAAAAGGATTACAGTAAGGAGTTGTATCCACCAATATGAAGAAAGGATAGCCTAGACAGTTCACCGTGCCGCTTTGTGGAAAATGGCTCACATTGTTAGGGGGGAGAGACATGGGGCAGCAAGTAGCCTAGTGGTTAGGGCATTGGACTAGTAACCGAAAGGTTGCATGATCAAATCCCTGAGCTGACAAGGTAAAAATCTGCCTCTGATCTAGGCAGTTAAAACTGCTTACGGCTGAAATCCCGTTTACGGGATCGATTTGACAACAGCCAGTGAAAGTGCAGGGCGCCAAATTCAAATAACAGAAATTGCATAATTAAAATTCCTCAAACATGGGCCTCCCAGGTGGTTAAGGGCGCAGTACTGCAGTGCCAGCTGTGCCACCAGAGACTCTGGGTTCACGCCCAGGCTCCGTCGTAACCATCCGGGAGTTCCGTGGGGTGATGCACAATTGGCCTAGCGTTGTCTGGGTTAGGGAGGGTTTGGACGGTAGGGAAATCCTTGTCTCATCGCACACCAGCAACTCCTGTGGCGGCCGGGCGCAGTGCGCGCTAACCAAGGTTGCCAGGTGCAAGGTGTTTCCTCCGACACATTGGTGCGGCTGGCTTCCGGGTTGGATGGCGCTGTGTTAAGAAGCAGTGCGGCTTGGTTGGGTTGTGTATCGGAGGACGCATATAGCGATGAGACAAGATAGTAGCTACTAAACAATTGGATACCATAAAATTGTGGAGAAAAAGGGGTAAAATAAAAAAAAAAAATAATAATAATCCTCAAACATACAAGTATTATACACCATTTTAAAGATAAAATTGTTGTTAATCCCACCACACTGTCCGATTTCAAAAAGGCTTTACGACGAAAGCATATCATGCGATTATGTTAGGTCAGCTAGTCACAGAAAAACACAGCCATTTTTCCAGCCAAAGAGAGGAGTCACAAAAAACAGAAATAGAGATAAAATTAATCACTAACCTTTGATGATCTTGATCTTCATCAAAGGTTAGGACTTCATGTTACACAATACATTGAGTTTTTGTTCGATAAAGTTCATATTTATATCCAAAAATCTCAGTTTAAATTGGCGCGTTATGTACAGTAATGTTTTGCTTACAAAACATCCGGTGATTTTGCAGAAAGCCAATTTACAGAAATACTCATCATAAATGTTGATGAAAATACAAGTGTTATACATGGCATTAAAGATATACTTCTCCTTAATGCAACCGCTATGTCAGATTTAAAAAAGTACAGCGGTCAGAGACCAAAACAAGCTGTACAGATACCCGCCATGTTATGGAGTCAACAGAAGTCAGAAATGGCATTATAAATATTCACTTACCTTTAATAATCTTCATCGGAATGCACTCCCAGGAATCCCAGTTCCACAATATAAGTTTGTTTTGTTCTATAAAGTCCATAATTTATGTCCAAATCTCCTTTTTGTTCGCACGTTTAGTTCACAAATCCAAATTCACAGGGTGCAGGCACTTAGTTCAGACGAAAGTTCCATTACGTTCATAGAAACATGTCAAACGATGTATAGAATCAATCTTTAGGATGTTTTTATCATAAATCTTCAATAATATTCTGCCATGATCTCTGACTCAAACAGCTCTTATTCTCCCCCCCTTCACAGTAGAAGCCTGAAACAACGTTCTAAAGACTGTTGACATCTAGTGGAAGTCTTAGGACGTGCAACTGGACCACATTTTACACTGTATATTGGATAGGCAAAGACTTGAAAACCTACAAACCTCAGATTTCCCACTTCCTGGTTGGATTCTTTCTCAGGCTTTTGCCTGCCATATGAGTTATGTTATACTCACAGACATCATTCAAACAGTTTAAGAAACTTCAGAGTGTTTTCGATCCAAATCTACTAATAATATGCATATCTTAGCTTCTGGGCCTGACTAGCCGGCAGTTTACTCTGGGAACCTTATTTACCCAAGCTACTCAATACTGCCCCCCTGCCATAAGAAGTTAACCCACTGTTCCAAGGTTATCATTGAAAAACAGAATTTGTTCTTCATTGACTTGCCTAGTTAAATAAAGGTAAAATATCAATCTTTGAGTTGGTCTCCACCACCTAGCTCACGCAGCAAAGCTTCTCAATGAACAAAGAAATGTTTGGAGAAAAGAGGGGGTTGAGCACTGGGATTTATGCTAATTCTCACCATCTACATGGGAAGTGTGGATTGCAGGCTATTACCAAATGCAATGCGGTCAGATGCTAGAAGCAACATTAGCCTAGCCATTAGCCCAAACAAAGAACCATGTTTCCATGATCCAGGTATACTTATGTGAGTGAGTATTTTAATTACATTTCAAATGATTCAATACATATTAACAAAGTGTGCTCCATTTAAAGTAGAATGCAATAATTAACTTTACTACATTACACAAAACATTTTATAATTTTGAAACTACAGCAAATCGGTTGTTTGCTATGTTAATAAACAACTGGTTGTCAACAGCCTTGTGGCTATTGTAGTCTTTTGAGTGTAGAAAAACAGGGATCTCTAAAGTTGTCCCAGGTAAGGCAGGCAGCATGCAAGGGAGGGCCAACGGTACCTAGTTGGTCTAGAGAACTCACCCATGGTCTCTCCCTTCATAACCCATCTATACTACAGCCAAGGGATGGTTTCTTCCATTCAGTCCCCATGCACAGCTAAGAGATGGATTCTCCCATTCAGTCCCCATGCACAGCCAAGAGATGGTTTATCCCATTCAGTCCCCATGTACAGCCAATAGTTGGTTTATCCCATTCTGTCCCCATGCACAGCCAAGAGATGGTTTATCCCATTCAGTCCCCATGTACAGCCAAGAGATGGTTTATCCCATTCAGTCCCCGTGTACAGCTAAGAGATGGATTCTCCCATTCAGTCCCCATGCACAGCCAAGAGATGGTTTATCCCATTCAGTCCCCATGTACAGCCAATAGTTGGTTTATCCCATTCTGTCCCCATGCACAGCCAAGAGATGGTTTATCCCATTCAGTCCCCATGTACAGCCAAGAGATGGTTTATCCCATTCAGTCCCCATGTACAGCCAAGAGATGGTTTATCCCATTCAGTCCCCATGTACAGCCAAGAGATGGTTTATCCCATTCAGTCCCCATGTACAGCCAAGAGATGGTTTATCCCATTCCTCCTTTGTTTACTTTGACCCTTAACAGTTGAGTGTTGACAGGTTCAGTTGACAGGTTTAGTTGAATAGGTTAAAGTGGAACTGACAGCGTTTTAAATATTTTGCAGATTTGAAACAAACAATCAAAATATCAGTAAAAAATATAAAATTCCCAGTTTATGCTACAAAACCAACTTTATAAGACGTTTTAAAAATAGGT
This sequence comes from Oncorhynchus masou masou, assembly GCF_036934945.1. NCBI lineage: Eukaryota > Metazoa > Chordata > Actinopteri > Salmoniformes > Salmonidae > Oncorhynchus > Oncorhynchus masou. Next base: position 44,109,840 of record NC_088241.1, on the reverse strand, counting down.
TCTGTTTGACTCAACATTTGATGACGTACACTAAGGCATTGTTGGCAGAATAGATGTATGCCGTTCAATGCATGATCAATATAATTCCCCAACACATTTCTTAGTCCAAAAAATATTGCTATCAGGTTGTAAATCACAGCTGGCCTGGTACATTGTTTGCTGCCTCTATACAGAATGCACTGTTTCAGTATCAATGACTGAATATTTTTGACGATTGTAACTAAGGCTGGGAATGTCAATACAATCAAACTAGCAAGGGCAATGATCACAAGTCAGTCATAATGTGGCTCATAGGCTAGTGTATCAATGTCGCAAGCTAAAAACTCGGAGCCTAATGTTGGTTAGCTGTGTGATGTCATTGGAGGAGTGTGTGAGTGACTGACTTTTTCCCCTTATATCGTTTTTGGTGGCTATACACAGCTAGAGATTCAGGTGTCATTTGGTTAGCTCGCAAGAACTTGAACGACTGTTAATCAGTTAGCATATCTCTTGTGTTCGAAAATTCACTCTTGCTATCTACCCCGATTTCGGAGCACAGTCGTCTGAGTGCCAGAGCATAGAACTACTGATCAATTTACGAACTTGCAATACCCGCTGAAAATGGCCGGTATCAGTAAACCTAAACAAAAAAAGTTAATCACTAATGCTCTTGATAACATGTAAACAGCCGAGCTAACATGCTCTACTAGGGTGAGTAAAATGGTCAGAGTGAGGTATTGGAAGTAGCTAGCTAGCAAGCTGAAGTTAGCCAACTTTAGCCAATTAGCTTGGGTGCTTGGTTACAGGCAAGCTGCAGAAGGATGAGTAGGCTACAATTCCACATCGTTTTTTAGTGCAATTTTGATGGCCAACTGGCTGAAAAGGTTTGAGAGGGGTTATCTAATGTTCCTTTGTTAGATTTTAGCTCATCTTGCTGGCAAGCATTAGTTGTTGATCTTGTTGTTGTTGATGTGCATAACTGAGGGAGAGAGAGTCAACCTTTTCATGGTTGTTTGATCAATAGGACTGTGAAATTCCCAAATGTAAGAGGACTCCCGTGGTATTGATATATTTGCAAAAATATGTGTGTGGCAAATGGCTTGCTTGTATAAAGGCCTACTGTAGTTCTGGTTGGCTATGTTGCACCGGTCTGCGTAGACTCCGGTCTAGACAGATGTTTTTATTAGGTTTTATTTACTACAGTGTCTATTAATTGTCCAAATGCATGGCTGCTTTCCCACTCTATATTGCTATAGAATCTTCACAAATGCCTTAGTATAAGTAATTCCCAAACATTCTAAGAATTCATGAAAATGACCATATCTAAATGCTCACATGTAAGATTTTTTTTTTTAAGTGTCATTGTAACGGAATTCTTCGTCCTCTGACGAGGAGTATGAAATGTCGGACCAATGCGCAGCATGGTATGTGTTCATGATGATTTATTTTACTGAACACTGAAAATACAAAATAACAACGTGAAAATAAACGAAAACCAAAACAGTCCTGTAAGGTGTGAAAAACACTAAAACAGAAAATAATCACCCACCAAAACACAGATGGGAGAAGGCTATCTAAGTATGATTCTCAATCAGAGACAACGAACGACACCTGCCTCTGATTGAGAACCATACCAGGCCAAACACATAAACACACAAAAAAAAGAACATAGACTACCCACCCAAACTCACGTCCTGACCATACTAAAACAAAGACATAACAAAGGAACTTAGATCAGAACGTGACAGTCATATTCTCCTGGGGGTGTATATGAACAGATTTGTATAAGATACATTTTTTTGCTCAAATGCTGTCAGTTCCACTTTAAAGTTAAACAGTGTTTTGAACAAATCAAAATCAGATCCAATTTTATTTGTCACATGCAGCAAATAGAACCTTAATGCGAAATGCTTACTTACAAGCCCCTAATCAACAATGCAGTTCAAGAAATAGAGTTAAGAAAATATTTACTATATTAATTAAAGTAAAAAAATCGAATTAAAAGTAACACAATAAAATAACAATAACGAGGCTATATATAGGGGGTACCGGTACTGAGTCAATGTGTGGGGATACAAGTTAGTCAAGATAATTTGTACATGTAGGTAGTGGTAAAGTGTCTATGCATAGATAATAAACAGCGAGTAGCAGCCAATGTAAATAGTCTGGGTGGCCATTTGATTAATTGTTCAGCAGTCTTATGGCTTCGAGGTAGAAGCTAAGGAGCCTTTTAGATCTAGACTTGGCTCTCCGATACCGCTTGCCATGCGGTAGCAGAGAGAACTGTCTATGAATTGGGTGACTGAGTCTTTGACAATTTTTTTTCCCTTCCTCTGGCACCGCTTAGCATATAGGTCCTGGATGCGTGCTGGGTCATACACATTACCCTCTGTAGCGCCTTATTGTCGGATGCCGAGCAGTTGCCATACCAGGTGGTGACGCAACCGGTCAGGATGCTCTCGATGGTGCAGCTGTATAACTTCTCCAGAATCTGGGGACCCATGCCAAATCCTTTTAGTCTCCTGAGTGGGAAAAGGTGTTGTCGTGCACTCTTCACCACTGTGGTGTGTTTGGACCATGATAGTTTGTTGGTGATGTGGACACCAAGGAACTTGAAACTCTCGACCCGCTCCACTACAGCCCCGGGGCATGTTCAGCCCTCCTTTTCATGTAGACCACGATCAAGTCCTTTGTCTTGCTCACACTGAGGGAGAGGTTGTTGTCCTGGCACCACACTGTAAGGTCTCTGACCTCCTCCCTATAGGCTGTCTCATCGTTGTCCGAAATCAGGCCTACCACTGTTGTATCGTCAGCAAATTTAATGATGGTGTTGGAGTCGTACTTGGCCACGCAGTCGTGGGTGAACAGGGAGTACAGGAGGGGACTAAGAACGTACCCCTGAGGGGCCCCCGTGTTGAGGATCAACATGGCAGATGTGTTGTTGCCTACCCTTACCACCTGGGGGTGGCCTTTCAGGAAGTCCAGGATCCAGTTGCAGAGGGAGGTGTATAGTCCCAGGGTCCTTAGCTTAGTGATGAACTTTGTGGGCACTATGGTGTTGAGAAAGGTGCAATGTAGAGTACGATTGAGATTGCGTCATCTGTGGATCTGTTGGGGTGGTATGTGAATTGGAGTTGGTCTAGAGTTTCTGAGATGATGGTGTAGATGTGAGCCATGACCAGCCTTTCAAAGCACTTCATGGCTATCTACATGAGTGCTACGGGGCAGTAGTCATTTCGACAGGTTACCTTCGCTTTCTTGGGCACAGGGGCTTTGATGATGTGCTTGAAACATGTAGGTATTACAGACTCGGTCAGGTAGAGGTTGAAAAAGACACTTGCCAGTTGGTCTACACATGCTCTGAGTACACATCCTGGTAATCCATCTGGCCCTGCGGACTTGTGAATGTTGACCTGTTTAAAGGTTTTGCTCACGTTGGCTTTGGAGAACGTGATCATACAGTTGTCCGGAGCAGCTGGTGCTCTCATGCATGTTTCAGTGTTGCTTGCCTCGAAGCAAGCATAAAAATAATTGAGCTCATCTGGTAGGCTGCCGTCACTGGGCAGCTCGCGGCTGGGTTTTCCTTTGTAGTCCGTAATAGCTTGCAAGCCCTGCCACATCGGACGAGTGTCAGAGCCAGTGCAGTAGGAATCAGTCTTAGTCCTGTATTGAAACTTTGCCTGTTTGATGGTTCGTCTGAGGGCATAGCAGAATTTCTTTTAAGTGTCCGGATTAGTGTCCCGCTCCTTGAAAGTGGTAGCTCTAGCCTTTAGCTCGGTGCAGATGTTGCCTGTAATTCATGTCTTCTGGTTGGGATACGTACGTACGGTCACTGTGGGGACGTCGTCGTTGACGCACTTGGTGAAGATGCTGGTGACTGAGGTGGTATACTCCTCAATGGTATTGGATGAATCCTGAAACATATTCCAGTACTGTAGTGTAGCATCAACGTCATCTGACAACTTTTGTATTGAGCAAGTCACATGTAATTGGTGCTTTAGTTGTTGCTTGTAAGCAGGAATCAGGAGGATAGAATTATGGTAAGATTTGCCAAATGGAGGGCGAGGGAGAGCATTGTATGCGTCTCTGTGTGTGGAGTAAAGGTAGTCTAGAGTTTTTTGTCCTCTGGTTGCACATGTGACATGCTGGTAGAAATTAGGTACAACGGATTTAAGTTTCCTAGCATTAAAATCCCCGGCCACTAGGAGCGCCACTTCTGGATGAGCATTTTCTTGTTTGCTTATGGCCTTATACAGCACGTTGAGTTCGGTCTTGGTGCCAGCATCGGTTTGTGGTGGTAAATAAACGGCTACAAAAATATAGATGAAAACTGTCTTGGTAGATAGTGTAGTCTACAGCTTATTATGAGGCCCTCTACCTCAGGTGATCAATACTTCGAGTCTTTCTTAATATTAGACTTTGCACACCAGCTGTTATTAACAAATAGACCCCCCCACCCCATCTTACTAGACGTTGATGCTTGGTCCTGCTGATGCATGGAAAACCCAGCCAACTGTATATTATCTGTGTTGTCGTTCAGCCAAGACTCTGTGAAACATAAGATATAACAGTTTTAGAAATCTCGTTGGTAGGATTCTCTCGAACGGAGATCATCCAGTTTATTTTCCAGTGATTGCATGTTGGGTTACCCACTCGCTGGCGAATTCTCACAACGCACCCAGCACTCAGCCCCCTGTATTTCCATATTTTCTTTACATGAATGACAGGGATTTGGGCCTTGTCTCGGAGAAGCAGTATATCCTTCACGTCGGACTCATTAAAGACAAAATCTTCATCCAGTTCGAGGTGAGTAATCGCTGTTCTTATATCCAGAAGATCTTTTTGGTCATAAGAGACGGTAGTAGCAACGTTACTAACAAAGAAAGTTACAAACAATGTGGAAAAACACACAAAATAGCACAGTTGGTTAGAGGCCGTAAAACGGCAGCAATCCCCTCCGGCGCCATTACCACTAATATTGGCGAATGCATTCTACAAAGGATAACATCTTTGTAAAACAATACAAGCCCCATTAATTGTTAAAATACCAACTGTTTGATAGGAAATCAACTGATTACAGAATTCGAAAACATACACACTGGTATTATTAATAACTGTGACAAAGACAAAGTGCTTGTGATTGTTGACAGAGAAATGACATGCTAATTAACACTATTGAAGATAGAAACAACCTGATTGCTTTCTATTCACCTTGAACACTGCCATTCTAACAGTCTGCAAACTGAGTCTGACACATTTATTCAGATGGATGATGAAAAGATGGAGCCTGAAAAACAAAAACACATTTCATTTAATTGGTCTTTGAGAATTTCTCCTTTTAATTGACCTTAATTTTTCTTTACAACATAATTACAGACGTATTTACTTTGACTCGAATCAGCCAGACACTACTGCATCCCGAATAACACCCTATTCCCTATAAAGTGCTCTACTTTTGAACAAAGCCCTATGGGCCCTGGTCAAAAGTGGTGCACTATGTAGGGAATAGGGTGTCATTTGGGACGTAGACTATGTCTGTTTAAGGTCGCTGACCTTGCAATCTGCATAAGGAATTAAACAGGTGATAAAGTGGAGCTTACACCAGTTTAATTACCAATTATCACCAGATATAACCTGGCAAACAAGTCATGTGGGAGTGATAAAGGTATAGAGTTAATAAGCCCAACAGGGATGTATAAAGGTTAAAGTAATGAAACACACCTGTCTGTCTGTCTGCCTGTCTGTCCGTTTGTCCTTTGAACTGGGAATTCACTCATGCCGCACAGGCAGCACCATGGATGTGTCCCAAATGAAACCGTGTGTACTTTACAGGGCACTACTTTTGAGCAGGACACACAGGGCACTATATAGGGAATGGGGTGGCATTTGGCGGTCACGTGTGTTACGGAGTAGAGGGTCACTAGTTCGAGCCCAGTATGAGGCAGTCGAACAGTGGAGGAAGCCAAGCTGCAAGCAGCACACTGACCCCCATTACACTCAGTCATGTTACATACAGTAGTAACAAGTGTCTGCTAAGTATCCTATACTTTTCAATGACAACAAAAACACATTTGATTTGATGTTGTATACTCAAATTAAAAAGGGACCTTGATTTAAAATAATAATCTTGATCACATCTGAAGTAGGTTTAATCAATCATATGGACAATGAAACTTATATTGATACTAGTAGGTGAGGTTTGAGGCCGTTTGGCTTGACCCAATTGCCAAAACTCAGAAGTAGAACCTGCTTCTCGACTGGCCAAGTCACTTCAGTAGCTCTTTATCCATCCTTTTTACTGTAGTGATTCACAGAGGGGATTAGTTCTATTCAGCATGCTCATAAGTGCCTTCTGAGATATTTTTACTCCAGCATTTATTGAGTAATGTCCACACCACAAACATCTGTCATTTCTGCTTCCAATAAGCTTTCAAAACGCTATTTGCGAACTGAAACTACATTATTAACCAAAGGTCCTTTTTTTCTAGGCAGCAGGCTCTTACAAAAACAATGTTCATATCCAGAGATTTTGATGGATTAGTGAATTGTTTAACATCATGGACCACAGTCATAGAATTGGATGTATTTTATCCAATGCCAAAGTCATTTTTTTCCCCTGGAGCTTCCCTGGATGCGGGTCGCAGTGAGACCTTTCTCCATCCTCCAACAACCCTAACCTGGAAGGTTCCCAACACCCCTTCCCTGGATGCTGGTCGCAGTGAGACCTTTCTCCATCCTCCAACAACCCTAACCTGGAAGGTTCCCAACACCCCTTCCCTGGATGCGGGTCGCAGTGAGACCTTTCTCCATCCTCCAACAACCCTAACCTGGAAGGTTCCCAACACCCTTCCCTGGATGCGGGTCGCAGTGAGACCTTTCTCCATCCTCCAACAACCCTAACCTGGAAGGTTCCCAACACCCCTTCCCTGGATGCGGGTCGCAGTGAGACCTTTCTACATCCTCCAACAACCCTAACCTGGAAGGTTCCCAACACCCCTTCTCTGGATGCGGGTCGCAGTGAGACCTTTCTCCATCCTCCAACAACCCTAACCTGGAAGGTTCCCAACACCCCTTCCCTGGATGCGGGTCGCAGTGAGACCTTTCTCCATCCTCCAACAACCCTAACCTGGAAGGTTCCCAACACCCCTTCCCTGGATGTGGGTCGCAGTGAGACCTTTCTCCATCCTCCAACAACCCTAACCTAGAAGGTTCCCAACACCCCTTCCCTGGATGCTGGTCGCAGTGAGACCTTTCTCCATCCTCCAACAACCCTAACCTGGAAGGTTCCCAACACCCCTTCCCTGGATGCGGGTCGCAGTGAGACCTTTCTCCATCCTCCAACAACCCTAACCTGGAAGGTTCCCAACACCCTTCCCTGGATGCGGGTCGCAGAGAGACCTTTCTCCATCCTCCAACAACCCTAACCTGGAAGGTTCCCAACACCCTTCCCTGGATGCGGGTCGCAGTGAGACCTTTCTCCATCCTCCAACAACCCTAACCTGGAAGGTTCCCAACACCCCTTCCCTGGATGCGGGTCGCAGTGAGACCTTTCTCCATCCTCCAACAACCCTAACCTGGAAGGTTCCCAACACCCCTTCCCTGGATGCGGGTCGCAGTGAGACCTTTCTCCATCCTCCAACAACCCTAACCTGGAAGGTTCCCAACACCCCTTCCCTGGATGTGGGTCGCAGTGAGACCTTTCTCCATCCTCCAACAACCCTAACCTGGAAGGTTCCCAACACCCCTTCCCTGGATGCGGGTCGCAGTGAGACCTTTCTCCATCCTCCAACAACCCTAACCTGGAAGGTTCCCAACACCCCTTCCCTGGATGCGGGTCGCAGTGAGACCTTTCTCCATCCTCCAACAACCCTAACCTGGAAGGTTCCCAACACCCCTTCCCTGGATGCGGGTCGCAGTGAGACCTTTCTCCATCCTCCAACAACCCTAACCTGGAAGGTTCCCAACACCCCTTCCCTGGATGCGGGTCGCAGTGAGACCTTTCTCCATCCTCCAACAACCCTAACCTGGAAGGTTCCCAACACCCCTTCCCTGGATGCGGGTCGCAGTGAGACCTTTCTCCATCCTCCAACAACCCTAACCTGGAACGTTCCCAACACCCCTTTGATCATTTCCAGTACACAATGCCTGCTTTTTTAAAAACAAAAATGTGGGATGAATCAAAGCCTAGTGAACGTCTTCTGAATTTCTATGTGGCGTGTATAAGGCCTGTATGAAGTCTGGTTCAGTATGATGCCTTTATTAAGTTTTGATCAGTTTGAAGTCTGTATGGAGTTTTGTATTAATTCAGCCATGTTTCCTTCATCCTTCGCCATGCCCCAGTTTCCAGCAGCAGGGAGCAAGCCAGACTTGTTTTATTGAGGTAACATAAACTAGATCCGTAACATAACATGCTCTCAGGATGAATTGAAGGCCTCATAGGTGTTTTAAAGCTTCCGTTCCCCCTGCGTTCTACCCCCAGGGGTGTTGTGTTTGTGCTTGGGAGTTATGAGGAATTTTCGAGTAATGAAAAAAAAAACAATGTGATCTTTGCCTGCAGTAGCTTGCTGGCTCCCTGGGGAGAGCAAGACAACTTATGAGTGAGGCCTTTCAATAAGGGAGCTTATTATTAATCCTCTCACTGCAGTCACACATGTTAGCTTGGTGTTGTTGGTCGCTTTTCTTTCCACGAAATGTTATGTTTTATCTCAAAAGTCTGTATCCCGTAGTTACACACACACACACAACACTGAAATGTTTTTCTTCTCCCATCAAGAGCTTCAGAAATTAAAGCTAGGCACAGCACAAAATGGTTTAGCAAGCAGGAGCTAATGTGAGCCTTAATTCAATCATTTGATTTCGGGGAACAGCTTTAATTGAATTTGGAGGCCTATTTTAATGAAAATGGGAGGAATCAATGCCTGACTAAATGTTGGTCTTGAATCACTCTACATGTTTTCAGAGAACCCAATGTAAATATCCCATATATTGACACAGGTGTAAGGGTAGTCATCACAGTTTCAAAACCCATCTGCAGTTCACACTCTTATTCTTGTTTGCAGTTTGTTATTCTTCGTTGTGAAAGAGGTCTCCTGAGATCAACTTCATCTAGTCCCCCCAGAAAAATGGCATTTATCCATTATAATCAATTGATGGGTGTGCCAATGATAGCATTATTTATTTACAGTGTTTACCCTAGACGGCCCACATAGAGGTCAAATCATGCCCCGATCATGGCCTACACTGTTACCACATGCCTCAGACTCTCTGCAAGGCAAGCAGCCAGACGTGCAGCAAGAGAAAGCTACTTATCTATCCAGTTTAACACCATAGGCCTATAACTGTGGTGGTGCCACACTGCATTTTAAGTTTGGTCTCCTGGTTGAAATCTCTGTTGATCCAAAAATAGAGATATTTTGACTCTTTGAGGGAATTCCCTCACTCCAACGAAATCCAGATTCTGGATTACCTACATCCAGGAAGAAAATCCAAATTATATTGATTGATGCCAAAATCAATTGCCAACGGATTGTCTGAGATTACATTTAATTTCAGTCCTCAACATCAGAGAGGAAGTGAAGTGGTCCTGCGTATTCTCGTGGTACGTGCCAACAGTTAATCCCATCATTTCCTGTGATTCCAATAGTCACCAGATGACACTTGACCAGAGAACAGATGTTGCAGGAAGTAAATAATTTATAACATGCACAATCCAACATACACTGATCAGGAGCACATTTCTACCACAATTCATCTTTGGATATGAAATCGGATCAAACATCAAACACACGTCTTATTCTGTGGAAAAGGCCAATCATTTTTTTGGACTTTGTAGTATTTACAGTGGGGCAAAAACGTATTTAGTCAGCAACCAATTGTGCAAGTTCTTCCACTTAAAAAGATGAGAGAGAGGCCTGTAATTTTCATCATAGCTACAATTCAACTATGACAGACAAAATTAGTGAAAAAAATCCAGAAAATCACATTGTAGGATTTTTTATGAATTTATGGTGGAAAATAAGTATTTGGTCACCTACAAACAAGCAAGATTTCTGGCTCTCACAGACCTGTAACTTCTTCTTTTAGAGGCTCCTCTGTCCTTCACTCGTTACCTGTAATAATGGCACCTGTTTGAACTTGTTATCAGTATAAAAGACACCTGTCCACAACCTCAAACAGTCACACTCCAAACTCCACTATGGCCAAGACCAAAGAGCTGTCAAAGGACACCAGAAACAAAAACATACAAGACCACTGATAATCTCCCTCGATCTGGGGCTCCACGCAAGATCTCACCCTGTGTGGTCAAAATGATCACAAGAAGGGTGAGCAAAAATCCCAGAACCACACGGGGGGGGACCTAGTGAATGACCTGCAGAGAGCTGGGACCAAAGTAACAAAGCCTACCATCAGTAACACACTACGCCGCCAGGGACTCAAATCCTGCAGTTCCAGACGTGTCCCCCTGCTTAAGCCAGTACATGTCCAGACCCATCTGAAGTTTGCTAGAGAGCATTTGGATGATCCAGAAGAAGATTGGGAGAATGTCATATGGTCAGATGAAACCAAAATATGACTTTTTGGTAAAAACTCAACTCGTTGTGTTTGGAGGACAAAGAATGCTGAGTTGCATCCAAAGAACACCATACCTACTGTGAAGCATAGGGGTGGAAACATCATGCTTTGGGGCTGTTTTTCTGCAAAGGGACCAGGACGACTGATCCGTGTAAAGGAAAGAATGAATGGGGCCATGTATCGTGAGATTTTGAGTGAAAACCTCATTCCATCAGCAAGGGCATTGAAGATGAAACGTGGCTGGGTCTTTCAGCATGACAATGATCCCAAACACACCGCCCGGGCAACGAAGGAGTGGCTTCGTAAGAAGCATTTCAAGGTCCTGGAGTGGCCTAGCCAGTCTCCAGATCTCACCCCCATAGAAAATCTTTGGAGGGAGTTGAATGTCTGTGTTGCCCAGCAACAGCCCCAAAACATCACTGCTCTAGAGGAGATCTGCATGGAGGAATGGGCCAAAATACCAGCAACAGTGTGTGAAAACCTTGTGAAGACTTACAGAAAACTAGGTCTTTAAGGGAGCACATTTTTTGACAATCTGGTACCAGGTTGGTTTCTGCCTGTGCTGGATTCAAGCACAAGTTGTTATAGTGTATTTTGGAGGTCAACTTCTGAGGCGAAATGTGTTTCATTCAATGGCCAAGCCTTGAGGAGGAAAGTTGAACAGACCTACCCAGACCAGGGGCAATTCAGATCATATTCCTTAATTAAACTGACACACTCCAGAATCACAGCTAATCAAAGCCAAGTTAGCCCGATCCCAGATCTGTTTGTGTTGTATAGCCAATACCAACATTAGGGCATATATATAGATAGATAGATAGATAGATTGAATATCTCATTCCAAAATCATGGGAATTAATATGGAGTTGGTCCCCCATTTTCTGCTATAACAGCCTCCACTCTTTTGGGAAGGCTTCCCACTAGATGTTGGAACTTTGCTGTGGGGGACATTCAGCAACAAGCGCATTAGTGAGATCGGGCACTGATTTTGGGTGATTAGGCCTGGCTCGCAGTTGGCATTCTAATTCATCCCAAAGGTGTTCGATAGGGTTGAAGTTAGGGCTCTGTGCAGGCAAGTCAAGGTCTTCCACACCGATCTCGACAACCCATTTCTGTATGGACCTCGATTTGTGCACGGGGGCATTGTCATGCTGAAACAGAAAAGGGCCTTCCCTAAACTGTTCCCACAAATTGGATGTAGTCTATCACAGTTCCATCCGTTTTATCACCAAAGCCCTATATACTACATTTACATTACATTTAAGTCATTTAGCAGACGCTCTTATCCAGAGCGACTTACAAATTGGTGAATTCACCTTCTGACATCCAGTGGAACAGCCACTTTACAATAGTGCATCTAAATAATTAAGGGGGGGTGAGAAGGATTACTTATCCTATCCTAGGTATTCCTACCCACCACTCCGACCTGTAGGCCCTCGCTTCATATTCGTCGCCAAACCCACTGGCTCCAGGTCATCTATAAGTCTTTTCTAGGTAAAGCCCCTCCTTATCTCAGCTCACTGGTCACCATAGCAACACCCACCCATAGCACACGCTCCAGCAGGTATATTTCACTGGCCATCCCCAAAGCCAATTCCTCCCTTGGCTGCCTTTCCTTCCAGTTCTCTGCTGCCAATGACTGGAACGAATTGCAAAAATCACTGACGTTGGAGACTTATATCTCCCTCACTAACTTTAAGCATCAGCTTATCAGAGCAGATTACCAATCATTGCACCTGTACACAGCACATCTGTAAATAGCCCACCCAACTACCTCATCCCCATATTGTTATTTTTTCTCTCCTTTGGACCCAAGCATCTCTACTTTCACATTATCATCTGCACATCTATCACTCCAGTGTTAATGCTAAATTGTAATTATTCCGCCTCTACGGCCTATTTATTGCCTTACCTCCCTCATCTTACTACATTTGCACACACTGTATATAGATTTTTTTCTATTACGTTATTGACTGTACGTTTGTTTATCCCATGTGTAATTCTGTGTTGTTTGTGTCGCACTGCTTTGCTTTATCTTGGCCAGGTCGCAGTTGTAAATGAGAACTTGTTCTCAACCAGGCCTACCTGGTTAAATAAAGGTAAAATAACTTTTTTATAATAATAAAAAATAATAATAATAAGTTGGAAACAGAATCGTCTACAATGCCATTGTATGCTGTCGCGTTAAGATTTCCCTTCACTGGAACTAAGGGTCCGAGCCTAAACCAGACCATTATTCCTCCTCCACCAAACATTAGTTGGCACTATGCATTGGGGCAGGTAGCAATCTCCTTGGATCCACCACAGCCAGATTTGTCCATCAGACTGTCAGATGGTGAAGCGGTATTCATCACTCCAGTTAACGCATTTCCACTGCTCCAGAGTCCAATGGCTCTACACCACTCCAGCCGACGCTTGGCATTGCGCATGGTGATCTTAGTCTTGCGTGTGGCTGCTGGGCCGTGGAATTGACTTTTTTGTAAAGGTGTCATCCTATGACAGTGCCACGTTGAAAGTCCTTGAGCTCTTCAGTGAGGCCATTCTACTGCCAATGTTTTGTCTTTGAAGATTGCAGGGCTGTGTGCTCAATTTTATACACCAGTCAGCAATGGGTGTGGTTGAAATATCTGAATCCACTAATTTGAAATGGTGTACACATACTTTTGTATATATAATGTACTTTGCACAATTCTAAAAGCATTGGATTGGTCAAGGCACACTTTGGGAGGAAGTGGAGCTAATTGGGACTTAGCCATGGACTTTGGACAAAACTCACCTTCCTTACCTGCCATAGGTTGTTGTAGTATAAAAAAGTACTGCTCGCTGTTTCTGCGGTGAGCCAGGAGCCTGCTGAGAAGTGCAAGCTCCTCGCAAAATGTTCAGCTGTCTGAGCTTTGAGAAACAGTGAGATCACACAGAGCATGAAAGGTTCATGCTCCCAGCATACAGATGGCAGTGCCAATGCAGGTATGGTTGGAAATAACAGTAAATGTTTAATTCTCTCTCAGGATGTGACAAAAGAAAGTGTTAGCTACCTTGCCACCACCTGCAACGTCTGGCACCTCTGTCGTCTTTGCCAATTAAAAGACAGAAAAAGTGGGCAAGCCTTCCGGGCTCTCGTTTGCACAATGTTCGTTTGCATAAAATAGGACCATCTGTTCTGAAAACATTACATTTTTTTTTTTACTGTGACTTGAATGTGTTAATGCTGTGAAGCTGGGGTTGTTTGCCAATCGATTTCCTTTTTTTGGCTTTTGGCTTCCGCACTCATACTGTAGCTCTATCGCAGTGTACATCCACTTTAGATGAAAAAATGGTCCCGTGAAGCTCCGTTGGTAGAGCATGCCAGGGTTGTGGGCTTGATTCCCATGGGGGACCTGTATAAAGAAGTATAAACCTGTATCACCTGCTCTGGATAAGAGTATCTGCTGAAATGTAAATGTCTAATTCTGATTACACTACTCTACGGTCCTTCCCTGTCTGTATTACATCAATAAACCAAATAGCCAGGCATCTAAAATCACATCATTAATGGCACTTTCCACACTGAGACTCCCCTGGCACGAGCCAGAGTTTACATATGTTTATGCTGAGTGCATTTGTTTTCATTGGCACTGGTGGACACACACGCACAAACACAAACACACACACACACTGTTCAGGGGGTAAGGCCACTGCAGGGGCCAGAGAGTTTACTCTACCCGTGTCTGGCATTGATGCATGCGTTTGAGAACAGCCAGCGTGCGGCGTTAAGGGGATGATGGATTAACAGCAAATGAGACATTTTTACAAATGCTGCCTGGACCCTGAGCTGAGCGCTTTCAGAGTGGCTGTGTCTTTGTGCGAGCTGATGACCACTCAGCAAGCAGCCAGTAGCCCATCACCATGTTTGCCTCTGGAGCAGCCCACGAGCACCCCGTTCAAACTGTAAGCCTCCCTGCCAGGGATCAAAACACATGGTGAACATGTGGAATACGCCAATGAATCTTCAGTGATTTCTGTATGCACCCACATACAGTCAGGTCCAAAATGATTGGCACCCTTGATAAAGATGAACAACAAAGAGTGTACCCTCTGGTCACACACTGGTTGAATCAGTGTTGTTTCAATGCAATTTGTCAATGTATTGTGACGTGGAATCTACTTGGAAAATACATTGGATCTTTGAAAAACAGTAATCAACTGTTGTTTTGATGGTGACATTTCAACCATAGCATTATGCAATCATTGTCACCGAGTTTTAACATAGACAAACCTTTTAAAAAATATGCTACATTTGTACCTTTAAAATGATAAGTAAAACTATCAGAAAAAACTATAGCCTGGGCATCACCTCCTACTGGAGAATTGATATACAGCTACCCTTTAGTCTCTCATCCAGGGTTTTAACCAAGCCCTGCTTAGGGCTGTGATATTTGTCACTGAGTATTACCAATGTGCTTCAAGGAAAAGAATGTCGAGAGATCTCTACTTAAAAATAAAGAGATCCACTGTTGCTATCAAAGTCATTCCAAAGGGTAGGTTTCACAGAGCAAATGAAATGTAAACCATACTTTATCACTCATATGTCATAAATAATGCTAATTAGAATTATATAGCATTTGCAAAGTCATCAACAGCTATTGTTTTAATTCAACCTATATTGTTGTTGTTGTTTTTTTTGGGGGGGGGGGGCATAATACAATAGGCCTAGGGTTTCAAGCTCCGGTTGATTTCATATGTAATGACGTTTTGTAAAATTGATATGTCTTTGGTTGTCGGCGCAAACAATTGATCAACATTTTGAAGGAGTAACTTCTGCTTGGATAGTTCCATCTATGCCACTGACTTAGTCTGTGTCACACCCTGATCTGTTTCACCTGTTCCTGTGATTGTCTCCACGCCCATCCAGGTGTCGCTGATTTTCCCCAGTGTATTTATCCCTGTGTTTCCTGTCTCTCTGTGCCAGTTCGTCTTCCATGTTTAAGTCAAGTCAAACAGCGTGTTGTTCCGGTACTCCTTTTGCTATTCTCCATTTTCTAGTCCTCCCGGATTTGACCCTTGACTGTTCCCTGGACTTTGTACCCGCCTGCCTGACCATTCTGCCTGCCTTGACCATTCTGCCTGCCTAACCATTCTGCCTGCCTTGACCATTCTGCCTGCCTTGACCATTCTGCCTGACTGACCATTCTGCCTGCCTGACCATTCTGCCTGCCTGACCATTCTGCCTGCCTGACCATTCTGCCTGCCTTGACCACGAGCCTGTCTGCCACTCTGTACCTCCTGGACTCTGATCTGGTTTTGACCTTTTGCCTGTCCACGACCATTCTCTTGCCTACTCCTTTGGAATAATAAACATTTTAAGACTCCAACCATCTGCCTCCTGTGTCTGCATCTGGGTCTCGCCTTGTGTCATGATAGTCTGACTTTAATTCCAGTTGGTCTACAAATGTATAATTGATATGTTGGATTCACATCTTCATATCAACCAAAACAAAAGTTAAAGAATAGGGTTAAATTAAACTTAATTTAAATTGCATTTAAAGTTTGATTCAATTTAGTCCTATTCTTTAACTTCGAATACGACAACATTTTTGGTTGAGATAGAGACGCGAATCCAACATATCAATTATTAATGTGTAGACAAACTGGAATTGAAGTCAGAAGTCAGTGGCACATATGAAACTATCCAAGCAGAAGATACATCTCTTTCAAATGTTGACATTTGGTTGCATTGACAACCAAACACAAGATAATATAACTTTTGAAGTAGCCTTTAATATTAGGATATTTATTGTATCTTACAAACTAACGTAACATTAAATGTATATTTACATGTTGGTCATTTAGCAGATGCTCGTATCCAGAGCGACTTACAGGTGCAATTAGAGTTAAGCGCCTTGCTCAAGGGCACGGCGACAGTATATTACACCTAGTCGGCTAACGCATCCATTGCCACATTTTGAGGTTACTGTAACTGTACATATCTTCCTATGTAATAATATAACGCGTGCATGTTCAAGATAGCATGCATAGGTTGATGTCGAGAGCTTCACAATTGCTGTAATAATCTGTACAGAATCTCGAACGGCATTGATCAATTGCTCCGTGTACTTTTCATGTAATCTCAACTGCAATCTGGTTTGGTTCTGCTATTAGATGAAGCACAGTCATAACGCATTCATCTGACATTGTATTCCCATTTGAACTTTGCTGTGCTTTTAAATGGTTGAAAGCACAGTGATGTAAACCAATAATCAGACATTGTTTTTCCTTTGGAATTTGGTTGTGATTTTTGAATATTGAAAGCATAGTGGGAAATGTAGCAAATTTTTTGGCTGTCTTTTTGAGTGGGTGAATATAGGTTGCAATCTCATTGATCAACGTCTCAACCAAATATTACCCAATTATCCACGTTAAAATTATATGGTGTGACCAGTGGGTAGAATTGTTCCAATTTAACTTCAGCAAGCCGTGACACCAACCTATACAGACACATTCTTTATCCATTTTGCTGGTCTCTTGTGTCTATTAAATAGAACACAACATTGTATTTGCAACTTTGTGTCGAAAACCAATGGATTTGGCTCATGATAAAAATACTTTGTGTGGTCATCTTTGAAATTTAATCCAGTCCTCCATGAAAGCAAATGTAAACGCCTGGAGTTTTCTAAACGGCATTGGTACTTGGATTGGAACTTATATGACATAAAAAATAGAGCTATTTGGCCATGCACCACTGTGGTGGGTTTGGCGCTGAAATACGGATACATAAGTACAGAATAACCCCAAACCTACACTCTTTGATTGTCCTGGGGCCTTCCAGGGTGTGTCAACTTTATGCTCTATCACATCCCCAAAGTCAATGAATTGAAGGTTAGCCACCTCTGTGTTTTGATTGTTTGAAGATGCGTTTGCCATATTTATCTTGGCATTGTGTTTACTTTCATCAGAAGTCAGTAGTGGAATACTGAACTTATCAATCAGTAGTTTTTTTTTTAAGATACAGCATCTGGAATGGTAGAGATGCCATGTTATTCTAGAACAGCTGTAACATATTACTCATAGCAGCACACTGAAGCATGGTTGTTACTATTCCCCTAATTCTAATCGTAACAATTAGACAGGGTTTATCGAGGCAGAAAATGAAGATTCACAGCCTACCGTGCAACCTCATCTCAAGTTTGAATATATATATTGAATTGCACCGAATATGTGTTCGGTGCAATTCAATTATCTCTCTTCTGTGCCTTCCAGGGATAAAAGGAGGGCAGAATTAAACAAAATCATGCAGTCTGCAGCTGTTCAAATGAGGTCAATAAAATAAACAGCGTGGCAGACAAAGTGATTAGCAGTAAAACTAATAGAATGTGGAATATTTTATGTATTTAGAAAACAAGTTGTTTTATTTCTGCTTCCATGTTTTGGCTCTCTATTTGGCATGGCTGGCAATACTGTATATACAGTGGTACTAGTATCTTATAAAGCTACAGGGAGTAAATTGGTAAACACCCTTATCTGTCAGTTATGTGATGTTTGTTTGATCATAAGTTGCATCAGTGGCGTAGCCTAATCTACATTTCATTTTCTCTCTTTGAAAACTGAACGGAGAAACTGAAATGATCTTGGAGAAAACAGAATATTTCTTAACGAGGCACCACCCTATGACCGTTATCTTTCTTCCCACTTCCCAGAACTGCAGCCATCTTCCAAGAACCTCTGATGTTATCCAGACCCAGCCACTCTCCAGTCCAATCAATGATAGCCTCCTCTCTCCTCCCTTATCTCCTTCAGGCCGTTCTCGAAGAAAACACAGAAGAGCTCCATAGACTGAAGAACAGTTCAGCGTGATTGTGGGGACTGTTGTACTGTGCCATGGTGAGGGCTTTTTGTTTTCGACGCCAAAAATAGGAAGAGGAGGTACGCTAGCCTAGTCATATGGGATACTGGATCCCCTCTGCTATGAATGCAATATTCAGAAAGGATCTTGCATAATTCATTGATTCTGTTATTTCGGAGAGTGATCCTCAAAATGTAATGAGAGGACCCCCTTAATTTGACAGGCCTGTGAAGACAGTAATGTGAAACCAACTGCTTTTCGTTTGGGACTCTCTCTCTCTCTCTTTGTGGGACACGTTGATATCAGGATGATAATGAGGACTCTCTCTTTTCAAAATAATGGATTCGTTAATAACCAGTCTGGGGGTCTGGGAGGACTAGTTCAAAGGCCTTTATGATCTAAGAGCGAGCGTAGCAGCTTGTTGCTGAGGTTTCCAAACGAGAGATACTGGTGATTTATTTAGGTCACCGTGGATAAAACACCATGTTGTTGTTACTGGACAAAATCATTTCAGTAGTTTGGGAAATACAGCAGAGAAAGAGAGAGAAAACAACACAAACTACTTTGAAAGTAAGTTGTGACTGGTGAAATGTCGACAACACTCAAATGTTGCCTAGTGTCGCAATTAAGCGATGCAACATATTTATTGCCGCTGGGATCTGCTCCATGTATATTTATCAGACACAACAGCCCCTTTCGTGTGTGTGTGTCTGTGCCAGTGGGATTGAGCCAAGCACTGACGGTCATAGTTGTTGTTTGTTTGTTGTTGCAGCAGTAGGTGTGATACATAAAACATTAGTGTAATGGCGTTTCTGTATAGAATTCAGGACTACTTTCTCTCTTGTGCAGTGCCAACTAAGTTGTGAAAATGATGTGGGGGAGGGGGGGGGGGATCAATACATCGTTCAAGAAGATGTTATGACACCAATTAAGAATTTGGATAGACTGTGAAAGTCTAACCACATTTTGAAAATAAACAACATGGAAGACACCAGACATTTTTTTCCCTCATGACAGTAGTCATCAGTTACCTGCAAGGTCTCTTCCCAGCAATTTATCCACCTAAAATATCTAGGCCGTACTGTGCAAATCATGTGTTAGCAGACCAAATAAAATATTCACCTCATCCAACATTCAATCATGCAGTTCCTTAATACAACAGACACAGTAGACGGAGACCAAATTGCGTGACTATTAGCCAACATCCAGCTGTATCGTGCCTTTCCAGGTCTGTTCAGAATGAATTTGTTGTGGCCAAATAAGTGGGTAGAAATGGGAGTGGTAGTATGGATGCTGGGGTCCCCATGTGGGTCACCTCTCAGGCAACAGCCCAGACTTAGGCTGCGTCCCAAATGGCAACCTATTCCCTACATAGTGCACTACTTTTGACCAGGACCCATAGGGCAGTGTCCCTCAAAAGTACAGCATCATGCAGAGAAAAGGGTTCCATTTAGGATGCAATCCAAGACAGCTGCACCTCAGCCTCAAACAGCTGGGGAGAGAAAGACTATTAGCAGGCAATTTAACCCCCATCCCTCCATCCTCCCTCCTTCAGACACCTTCACGCTTTCCTGATGAACTGCTTTTGTCGCCTATAAGTTCTATGTACCGCACATCGGTGTACCTGCACTCTGATAGGCACGTGCAACCTGGCTATAATGCATGGAATGTATGTACAGTATGGAATATGGAACCTCACCCATGTTAGTCAGGTGAAGTGGTGATGTCATAGGGACTGATTGTGATTATGAGCAGGTCTAATCCACCTCTCTACTTGGGTGAATACCAAAAGAATGTTGATACGTACACTACTGGTCAAAAGTTTTAGAACACCTACTCATTCAAGGGTTTCTCTTTATTTTGTACTATTTTCTACATTGCAGAATAATAGTGAAGACATCAAAACTATGAAATAATGCATATGGGATCATGTATTAATCAAAAAAAGTCTTAAACAAATGAAAATATATTTTATATTTGAGATTATTCAAATAGCCACCCTTTGCCTTGACGACAGCTTTGCACACTCTTGGCATTCTCTCAACCAGCTTCATGACGTAGTCACCTGGAATGCATTTCAATTAACAGGTGTGCCTTGTTAAAAGTTAATTTGTGTAATTTCTTTCCTTCTTAATGCGTTTGAGCCAATCAGTTGTGTTGTGACAAGGTAGGGGTGGTATACAGAAGATAGCCCTATTGGTAAAAGACCAAGTCCATATTATGGCAAGAACAGGTCAAATAAGCAAAGAGAATTGACAGTCCATCATTACTTTAAGACATGAAGGTCAGTCAATACGGAACATTTCAAGAACTTTGAAAGTTTCTTCAAGTGCAGTCTCAAAAACCATCAAGCGCTATGATGAAACTGTCTCTCATGAGGACCGCCACAGGAATGAAAGACCCAGAGTTGCCTATGCTGCAGAGGATAAGTTCATTAAAGTTACCAGCCTGAGAAATTGCAGCCAAAATAAATGCTTCACAGAGCTCAAGTAACAGACACATCTCAACATCAACTGTTCAGAGGAGGCTGTGTGAATCAGGCCTTCATGATCGAATTGCTGCAAAGAAACCACTACTGAAGGACACCAATAAGAAGAAGAGACTTGTTTTGGCCAAGAAACACGAGCAATGGACATTAGACCAGTGGAAATTTGTCCAAATTGGAGATTTTTGGTTCCAACTGATCTTCGCATATGTATTTCCCACCGTAAAGCATGGAGGAGGTGTGTGGGTTCTTTGCTGGTAACACTGTCTGTGATGCATTTACAATTAAAGGCAAACTTAACCACATATGGAAATATGTGTTATTTCATAGTTGTTATGTCTTCACTATTATTCCACAATATAGAAATAGTAAAAATAAAGAAAAACCCTTGAATGAGTAGGTGTTCTAAAACTTTTGACCAGTAGTGTATATTTAGAGAAAGCTTTTTTTCTCCACACTCTAGAATAGAGCCTGGAAAGAGTACAATACTGCATCCTACAATGTCTGCATTTAATGTAACAAAACAAACCAACAAAGAGAAATAGGAGGAACAATATTCATTGGTATCACAGGAGGCGGCTGAGGGGAGAACGGCTCATAATAATGGCCAGAAAGGCGCAACTGCAATGGCATCAAACACCTGGAAACCACTTGATTGATGTACAGTGTTTGATACCATTCCACTGATTCCGGTCCAGTCACTCCAGCCTTTTCCTCCCAATTATGTTGCCACCAACCTCATGTGACGGATTTATAAGCCATCATTCAGTCCGACTGTAATTGAATGTCAGGACAATCACTGACATTCCTCCATGCCAGTCTCATTGTCAGTGCATTGTTAAGCCCAGGGAATGAGTGCTGGGAAAATGTTCTTTATTAAAATGCTGATCCATGTGTATACACAGAAAATAAAGACGAAAGTCCCGGTGAGAGGTTTTGCACAGAATCTGAATGAAAACAGAAAACACTGAGCCTTTCTTGGCTAGTCATTTCCTTTGGTAGTGATGTGGATACATGTCCAAGTCAGCTAGATGAATGGCTATAGGGGAGATAAACTAAGAAATGCAGTTCCTGTTCCTCTAGTTGTGTAGAATAATCCTCGCGCTGCATCTATCATGCCTCCCATTGAAATGAACAGATTGACTCCCACACAAACAGCACGAAGAGGATAGATAAAGCATTGCTTCTCCTTGCCGTGACAGTTATTTATTGACCGTGGCTAAGGAGGGAGGGAGTGGATGGAGTAGGAAATGTATAAAACCATGGGATTAGTAAGGTAAAGACCATGGCTTACAGCTAACCCTGCTGCTACAGGCACAATGACCTGTTGAGACATGTATGTGGTATTCACTTGCTCTTATCTGCAACCGTGGACATAATGACGTGAATTTGTAATTGATCTACAATGTGATACTGGTGAATGTGTCATTAAACATGATCTGTGTTTAGAATAAGGGGTCAGAACATTTATTTTTGTTCAAATGTATTTTTGTTACCTTTTCTAAATGCACTTTTCCTTCTTTCCCTACATTGTCCTTATCCAGCTGGAGAGTGATAAAACTGTTTAGGTTTTTGTTGAGGATGCCACTCAGCTTCTGACCTTAAACTGTTCATTCCCTTTCTCTCTCCCTGGGTTTGTAAAATGGAGAACTGCTGGGCTGAATTGAATCTGACCTGAGTAATTCTGTCAAACAGCAGGAGTTGCTCAGGGGAAAGAAAATTCCCCTATCTGACAATGGTGGAGGAGTGATCTGCCCTGAAACAGCCTTTTCAATCTCAACTTCAGCGAGCTAAGGCTTGTAAAGCCGATATGTGATGACTCCATAGTCGGCGTTACGGATTGGCTAATGGAAAATGCTCCCATATATTTTTTGACGAACCTGGTCTTGTCAATACATTCTTCGCTCATCCGTATATTTATATGTACATATTCTCATTCACCGTTTTAGATTTGTTTGTAGTAGGTTGTTGGGGAATTGTTAGACTACTTGTTAGATATTACTGCACTGTCGGAACTAGAAGCACAAGCATTTTGCAACACTCGCATTAACATCTGCTAACCATGTGTATGTGACCAATAAAATTTGATTTGATTTGATTCGTTCTTGATTCGGGGGAAAAGTGTATCTTGTAAATTGTAATCTCCAGTTGCAGGTGATTCTCCTAAAAAACATCAAAAATTCATAAAGATATTAAATCCATGGTTCCTCGGCATCTTAGCTTCCGCACATCTAGCATTTCCCAACATCTTTGCAGGGACTTTCTATGCGAAGATGCCAGGCCACATGTAGCAGATGCCAGGCCACATGTAACAAAGATCTACACATGCAAAAGGCATTTCCTCACTCGATACAAAACATGGATTTAATAACTTTCCAAATGTTCTCTGTTTTTTTGTAGAACCACCTGCAAATGGACGCATACATTTATAAGATACACTTTTTCCCGAATCAAGAATGGAGAAAGTATCAGCAAGACCAGGTTAGTTGAAAAGTTTTTGACATCGTTTTCGATTAGTCAAGCCGTAACGTCGACTATGGAGTCATCACATATCGACGTTACAAGCCGGAAATAGGGTGCCATTTGGAACACAAGTGTCTTCACTGCCTCATAGTATTTGATGCAATAACATTGATCACAAATTAGAAACAAGATCACAATGCAATAATTGTATACACTCTTAGAAAAAAGGGTCCCATAATGGTTCTTCGGCTGTCCCCATAGGAGAACCTTTTTTGGTTCCATGTAGAACCCTCGTCGGTTCCATGTAGAACCCCCTGAGGAAAGGGTCTGGAACCCAAATGGGTTATCCTTTGGGGACAGTCAAATAACCATTTTAGGTTCTAGATAGCTCATTTTTTGGGGAGTGTATGAGGATCTATGTAGAAGAACCCTTGGGACTCTTACAACTTGTAACGACTCATGTGCGGCTTGTAAGGTTTGTAGGGCAAAACAGATTACAAGTGGGCGTTCGTGAGAGCCTCAGCTTATCATGGTGGGTCATAACCGTTCGGACTTTACTGATGTTTTCGTGAGAAGAACAGTTTTCGGGTCTACCCTTGTCTCACAAACACTGCTCTAGTTCAGCCCTCATCAATCGCACAGGCTTGTGGTCGGCATCAGTGGAAGCAGAACAAACTAGATTCAGCCGCAGGGCGGTTGTTTCTTGAGTGGATGGCCGAAGGGACAGAACATAATGACCAATAGTTTGTAGACTTCAAAGAAGCCCAAAACAGATATGTTTTGAGTAAAACATAATCATTTCATCTGAGCAATCTCTTTGCAGGTGCATGGCAACAGTACAACTCTGTATAGAAAAGAAACGGACAGAAATACTCTATTACAATGAGACAGCTTCCATCCTGAGCCATTAAAAAGAGGACTTCCAAGAAGCCAATGTTTTAGACTGCACCGTATATGCCTCTCCACAGAGGATTATCTAGAAAAAGCAGTGGAGATGCGCAGGAGGTTTCTTAGAAGAGGCTATTCGCCACAATGTGTGGATGAAGCTCTTTGGCATTGGGAAAAACACGAGATGAACTGTTACAAAAAAGACCCGCTAAAACTAAAGAACACGCCGTAATGTTCACAACCACATATACATTGAATTCGCACTGGCATATTCTATCATCGGACCCAGTTTTGCCAGCGGAATTTAAAAATCCACCACTTATTGTGTATAGGAGAGGTCGCAATTTACGCGATAAATTGGTTCATGCCAACTGCCAGCCACAAAAGAAAATCAGCCAGGATCTTTTACGCCCTCTGCCAAATGGTAACTATAAATGCAGAGGATGCGCACAGTGCAACAATATGATGAAGTGTGAATATTTCTGCCACCCACACACAGGAAAACGGTTTCAAATAAATGACATCATTACGTGTTCTACCACCTATGTTATTTACATTATTAAATGTCCATGTGGGCTCTGCTATGTGGGTAAAACCTCCCGCTCTTTCAAACAGAGAATTAGTGAACATAAAAGTTCAATCAGGAGAAACGACAGGGATTATCCAGTCGCAGTACATTTTAATGACCTAAAGCATGACATTTCTACCTTTTAGATTTTGTGGCAGTGTCCTCATTGTGGTTTTATGGACGTGTTTAAAGCGTCTTATTTATACACTTTTGTAGTGTTTGTGAGATGCATTTTGTTATATTTGGTAGCACTTATTTGTTTTTCCTTTGCCTCCAACCCCTTTCCATGCGTGGAACGGATGTGGGTGGGGCCAGGTCTACATAAGGTTGCTAATTTAAAAAAAAATCACAAAAACTCTGATGAAGGCCGTGAGGCCGATACGTAAACTTATTAAATATCAGTGATACTACCAAGAGCAGTGTGCGGTATCCTTTTTGCTTCATCAGGAATTGTTGTTTCAGAATGTGGAATCAAATTAAGTTTATTGGTTGCGTACACAGATTTGCAGATGTTATCGCAAGTGCAGCGAAATGCTTGTGTATCTAGCTCTAAACAGTGCAGTAATAATATAATAGAGGTGCCCCTATTTAGTGAATTATTGTAGCCATGTGATTGTGAACTGTGAGCTGATTGGTCCTGTCATGACGTTGGTCTGGGGGTAGGTTTATGACAGTCATAAATATCTCTTCCCCCCTTTTTCCTCTCTCTACCCTACTGAGGTTACATTTGCAAAACCCTTGGGTAACATAGAGATTCTGGGAACATCAGAAGGTGGGGGGAAATTAACTATATTCTGGTAATGCGACCAACTGAACATATGCGGTGGTACTTAATGAATATGTTGTCAGTTCGGTTGTCATCTGAGACATTCTCATCAATGATAAGATGACATAAACTCTACAGTGGAAAGTCTACCCATCAGAGTTATCGGATTCACATGGAATTGTTGTTCAATTTAAATGTTTGAATATGAAATAATTCGTGATGGGATGAAATGTGATTTTAGCTTCTAAAATGTGAGATTTGAGTTTTCATAAGATAGGGCTGCTCAATCAGTGGCATCAAACACACCCCTCCTCTCCCTTCCTATATAAGCCCTTGACGACAATATAACTTCATGTTCTGAGGATGTAGGACGACGGTCCTACGTCAGAATGGTTCAGATAATAACTACAGAACGAAGCCAACATCAGCGTGAGCTTTGGTTGCGAATGGTATGAACCTTGAACTCTTATTCACTACAGAAGTGATACCTCCTAGCCGTTGAGTTAGCAACAGCAGATGCAACGAGGGTTAGGAAGGAACAGACAGAGTATCACGTCTATCACCCAACAACGTTACTACAACGTATTCAATTGACAACCAGAGACATTCTTCAAAGGACTCGGTTGGGCAACATGGCCTTCCATCTACCACCAACCTACCGAAGCGCAGCTCAGAGTAAATATTTATTGCATTTTCCTTTTCCAAATGGGCAGTAATTTAGAATGCATAAGATACTGTATTTACGATAGCACAGCTTCACCTTTGTTCCTGTCTTCCCACTCTTTCACTCAAACCAGCCCCTTTTCCTTTGTGTAACAAGCTGTCATATCTGTTCCGCCCGCTCGGGACGTTTTCCTTTATGACGTAATTTGTAATCAAGTTATGATTTAATTATGTGTATGTGTAATTCTGTGTGATTAGTTAGGTATTTAGTAAATAAATAATTAAACCCAATTTTGCATTGCTGATTCAAATTGTTAGCCAGGGTTCGTGCATATAACCAAGAATTTACAACTTTCAGATGAGACTGAAGAAAGATGACGATTGATATTGATGTAAAATATTACTAGGTCTTTAAGAGTTTATTTGGAAGATAACAGCCCTATAAATATTATTTCGTGGTGCCCGACTCTCTAGTTAATTACATTTACATGATTAGCTCAATCAGGTGATATTAATTACGGAGAAATTATTTTATAGAATAGCATGTCATATCACTTAATCCGGCATAGCCAAAGACACGACAGTCCGTTTGAATGAATTGTTTGTGTGTTCTGATTGGTTGCAGGTGTGACTGGAGAATGAACCGCCACCTGCTTGTTACACGATTGTCTAAATATAATGTTAAAACAGTATATTAGCGTCCCTTGTTATTGTTGGATTCTTAATAAACCTTAGAGAGTAAAGGCCTGGGGCTGGGTTTCTTCTAAGTTAACATATGGAATTGTTTTAAGATTGCCATACATTTAGCTATTTGATTTTGAAGTGTACTGCCTTACTGCGATTAGCCCATAGAAACGCATTGAATAACAGTGTGTCTGGGCATGACCACATCTGTGTCTGGTCCTGCACAGAGAGAAGTTATTGTGTTTCTGAATGAATTTCGTCTAGACAGACATGAGTATTTCCTGCAACTCAGCTCTCTGGAGCCTTGCCACGTACACACATGCATCTCTATAAAAACGTTGAGTCAATGAAGGAAATCCTAACAGACTCTCAAATTGATTTGATTCGCTCTTGTAAAAAGACGGTTCATATGGTATGATCTTTCTCAGAGAATATTCATAGCCAACCTGGTCTCAAAGCTTTTCATATTACTCTGTTACTAAATCTGAAACACCTTAGTATGATAAGTTACGTACCATATCGTATGTATTCATTTGTGGATGTCCATCACTCATTTCATATGATATGTTCAAATTACAATTCATATTATATGTTACAAATTTGCAAATGTTCAATATGTTTCGAATTTGCTAAACGTGCAAAAATGTATGATATGTTACGAATTCTAACTAGATGGCTAATGTTAGCTAGCTCACTAACATTAGCTAGGCTAGTGGTCAGGGGTTAAGGTTAGGCTTAAGTTTAGGAGTTCGGTTAAAGGGTTAAGATTAGGTTTAGGGGAAGGGTTAGCTAAAAGGGTTAAGGTTCGGGTTAGGGGAAGGGTTAGCTAACATGCTAAGTATTTGCAAAGTAGCTAAAAAGTAGCAATCAAATGATAAAGTTGTCTGTGATGCGATTCGAATTCGAAACCTTTGAGTTGCTAGACGTTTGCGTTATATTGCCACCTATCCACCCCAACCAACCTCCCTCCTTTCGTTTTCTCCGTAAGTAACCATCTGTCTTATATTAACATACCAAATATAACATATAAAACTAAATGAAGAGTCACAGATTTACATACAGAATAATATGAAGTGCTCTGTGACCAGGTTTTAAAGTCTCAGATTTACGTACAGAGTGATACGAACTGCACTTAGACCAGGTTGCAACAGCTCTTCTTCTACAGAGTGTAATAGTTCACAGACTGTTTATTTGATCCTCATGCTTATGTGTAGTGTACATAAGATAATGGTTGATGAGTAGCCTCATATGTCCATGTTTATATAATGCTCAATGGATGGGTTAAGAGTAGTTTGAAATGGCACAGTTCCATTATAAACTCACAGCTTATCACCCGGTCTCTGTGAGATCTGTCCCATATTTGGGATCGTTATAAATACACTGCACATAGACAATGGGAAATAGTTTGCTTCAACAGTGCATACTTGACTATTTGAATGTTAAAAATGTGTGCTCTTATATGAGGTTGTACTTGTATCACACAAACATAATGTTAAAGCTGATGTCATGGTGACAATGTCTGGGTGTAGTCCAACACAGTTTGGTCACCACTGCTTTGCCCAAGTTATTAAAACGTAATGAGAGCTGTTGTTCAAGGTTTATTAATGTCTTTACTGTCACAGAAGACATTTTCAAAGTATTTTATTTTACAACTGTAATCTAAAGATGTAACACTAAATTCACGGCCGGTAAAATCTTATAGATAAATACTGTAGCTAGATGAGTCGAGGATCATACCATACATGGAGATTTCACTGTATTTTGGCCTAATGCCCACTTATTTCACGCAGACGAGAGAGAGAGAGAGAGAGAGAGAGAGAGAGAGAGAGAGAGAGAGAGAGAGAGATTCTAACTGGCTATACTTACACTTTTTAACATCATCCTTGGCTCTGGCATCTTCCACAATTTTTGGAGCCAAGAAATGATCATCCCAATCCACTAAAGTGGAGACAAATTTGACCCCAAAAACTACCGTGGGACATGCGTCAACAGCAACCTTGGGGAAATCCTCTGCATTATCATGAACAGCAGACTTGTACATTTCCTCAGTGAAAGCAATGTACTGAGCAAATGTCAAATGGGCTTTTTACCAAATTACCGTACGACAGACCATGTATTCACCCTGCACACACTAATTGACAAACAAACAAACCAAAACAAAGGCAAAGTCTTCTCATGCTTTGTTGATTTCAAAAAAACTTTAGACTCAATTTGGCATGAGGGTCTGCTATACAAATTGATGGAAGGTGGTGTTGGGGGAAAAACATACAACATTATAACATCAATATACACAAACAGCAAGCTTGCGGTTAAAATTGGCAAAAAAAAGCACATTTCTTTTCACATGGCCGTGGGATGAGACAGAGATGCAGTTTAAGCCCCGCTCTCTTCAACACAGAAATCAACGAATTGCAGAGGGCACGAGATCAGCACCCGACCTAACCCTACTAGAATCTGAAGTCAAATGTCTACTGTTTGCTGATCTGGTGCTTCTGTCACCAACCAAGTAGGGCATACAGCACTTAGATCTTCTGCACAGAATCTGTCAGACCTGGGCCATGACAGTACATTTCAGTAAGACAAAATAATGGTGTTCCAAATACAAATTCCATCTAGACACTGTTGCCCTAGAGCACACAAAAAACGATACATACCTCGGCCTAAACATCAGCTCCACAGGTAATTTCCACAAAGATGTGAACGAGCTGAGAGATAAGGCAAGAGGGGCCTTCTATGCCATCAAAAGGAACATACAATTTGACATACCAATTAGGATCTGGCTAAAAATACTTTAATCGGTTATAGAACGCATAGAACAAACAAGAATTTACAAAATGGGACAAACACCAAGTTGAGAATCTGCATGCAGAATTATGCAAAGATATCTCCCATGTACATTGTAAAACATCAGATAATGCATGCAGAGCGGAATTAGGCCAATACCCACTAATGATCAAAATCTAGAAAGGAGACGTTAAATTCTACAACCACCTAAAAGGAAGCAATTCCCAAACCTTCCATAACAAAACCATCACCTACAGAGAGATGAACCTGGAGAAGAGCCCCCTAAGCAAGCTGTTCCTGGGACTCTGTTCACAAACCCAAACAGACCCCACAGAGCCCCAGGATAGCAACAAAATTAGACCCAACCAAATCATGAGAGAACAACAAAAGACAGAGCAAACTAGAATACTATTTGGCCCTAAACTTAAGGAAAGCTTTGACTATGTACAGACTTGGTGAGCATAGCCTTGCTATTTAAAAAGGCCACCGTAGGCAGATCTGGCTCTCAAGAGAAGACAGACGATGTGCACACTGCCCACAAATGAGATGGAAACTGAGCTGCACTTCCTAATCTCCTGCCAAATGTATGTCCATATTAGAGACACATATTTCCCTCAGATTACACAGATACACTAAGATCTCGAAAACAAACCCAATTTTGATAAACTCCCATATATGTTGTGTGAAATACCACAGTGTGGCATCAGAACAGCAAGATTTGTGACCTGTTTCCACAAGAAAAGGGCAACCAGTGATGAACAAACACCATTGTATATACCAATACTTTTATTATTTTGGAACTTTTGTGAGTGTAATGTCTACTGTTCGTTTTTATTGTTTATATCACTTTTGTTTATTATCTAGTTCACTTGCTTTGGCAATGTTAACATATGTTTCCCATGTCAATAAAGCCCTTAAATTGAATTGAAATTGAGAGAGAGTGTAACGCCCTGACCTTAGAGAGCTTTTTATGTCTCGATTTTGGTTTGGTCAGGGTGTGATTTGGGTGAGCATTCTATGTTCATTTTTCTATGTTTTGGTCAGGTATGGTTCTCAATCAGGGACAGCTGTCTATCGTTGTCTCTGATTGGGAACCATACTTAGGCAGCCCTTTTCCCACCTTTCTTGGTGGGTACTTTCTTGGTGACTTTGTTTATGGCACATAGCCTTTAGCTTCACGGTTTGTTTTGTAGTGTTTATTGTTTTGTTCGGCGTCTTTTCATTCTAATAAGGAAAATGTACGCTCACCACGCTGCACCTTGGTCCAGTTCTTTCAACGGCCGTGACAGAGAGAGAGATTCCATATGTTTAGCACTCTACGCTCAGATTCTGGATATAATGTACATTGCACAACTCTGGAGGGATTGAAAGTTACATAAAATTGCCTCTAGGGTAAACACTGTCTGAAAAGTATTTTTTCCCCCAGCATTGAATAGCAGAGAAACCTTGGAAAGACCACTTTTTATTCCTGCTTCTTAAATGGAGATAAAGGGCTGTTATCCACCACTATTCCCATTCTCTGATTGAATAGACTGAACACTCTAATCTGTATTAATGTTTATCTTTTGAATATATCTGACTGTAAACTAACTGAAGGTGTTAACTGATGATATTGAAGTGATAACATTTTAGACCGTAGTTTATGCTTTCAAGGAACACATAATTTTTTTTCCCAATCATGTACAGGACCTGAGACGTGTCCCTTCTGGTACATGTCTAAGTCTTAATTCAGCCAGTCAGTCAGCCAGTAAACCAGTCAGTCAGTCAGTTAGTGGGAAGGAGGGGAATACACTTAATCTTGTACTAGAGGCAAGAGGGCCAGTTTACACACAGTTACTCTTTAGGAGATCGAGGAGTATTGGCTACAGTGTGGTGTTGTGTTTTATTGCCCCCTTCTCCTCAGTTACAACTACCTCAACCAGATCTAGCCATCATTAAGTAGAGCTATCTCTGCTATGTGGTCCCAAGTGTTAATGGCGTCTTGTCTAGTGGAAATACTGTACATGTTTTTCAAATGTTACGCTCTGGTGTTGGATCATTTTGAACTGTTTTTTCCTCAGTGTGTTGTTCAAATATGTTTTTCGCACGCTTGATTTCGTAATGTGCATTTTGGAGAATTCCACATTAACCCATATTTAGAAAAATCACAAGTGCCCTACTTTCTACTATGCATAATCCATATTAAAATATTTGGCACATACATGCATATTAGAACAACAAAACATGAAATGTTAATGTGAGTGGGAGTATACTATAGTACTGTATATTCTCTATGATATTCTTATGAATACGCTGTGATGTTGGTCAGGTCCAATATGTTTTGTCAGACCAAACATCATTAACGATGAAAGCAGAATCGTCAGTGTTTGTCGTATCATCTTAGCGGTGAGATTGTGTTTGTTATCAAATGTTATGCCTGAGCTCGTTAACGTAATTAGCTTTTGTGATGATCCACTCCGAGCGGTATCTCTGATACCTCTTCATCAGAGCTATTGACCCACAATGATCACATAACTGGAGCAATCTGTACTAACAACACATCCCCAAGTGTTTTCTTCAAGATGTTGATGATAAATGTTGCTGCTAACACAATATATACATCCACTTTTTCCCTCATGTCTGTATTGAAACCAATGTTTTCTATTTTATTATATTTATGTCACGTATTATGTGTTATGTATTTTAAATTAGTGTTTTGCAATTAATAGTAATGTAAATTCTGCATTTCTTTTAGTTTTATCTGTGAGCAAGAGTAAATAAACTCAAACTCAATTGAAACACCTGCATTGTGTGTTTTGTTTTTATAAGAGAAAAAAAAGGAAAGCCAATCGGATGACATGGGTCAGTGAGAGGACTTCATATTCATAAAAGGAAAGGACATATTTCTTTGCTCCATTAAAACTAAAGGCTTGGAACCAGATGCTCTACTAAAATAGCATAAGTCTCCATTTTCCTTCAGAGAAGAAATATGTCCTCTAATCACCGTACAGCACTCCTGAATCCAGACATATGGTGCTTTCATTGCTCCGCTGGTGCCAGCGTCTTGTGTCTAGTGATGATTTCATTGTTGTGCTTCTTCCTCTCTCTCTCTCTCACTCTCACTCTGTCTCTGTCTCTCTCTGCTTCCTCCTCTCTCTCTCTATGCCTGCGCCTCTCTCTCCCTCTCTCTCTCTCCCTCTCTCTCCCTCTCTCTCCCTCTGTCTCTCTCTCTGCCTCTGCTTCTCCCTCTCTCTCTCTCTCTGCTTCTCCCTCTCTCTCTCTCTCTCTCTCTCTCTCTCTCCTTTCAAAGAGACCGTGAGACTTAAAATTTGAATAATTAGCGTCTGTGATAAATGACAGTGACTCGTCCCAAAGGGACAAGACTGGAAATCTTACTTAAAGAAGACAAGCTTCACACACACACACACACACTGTCCGCTAAATTAGCTATTTTATACCCTCAGTGAGAGTCAACAGGCAGTTTGGGATTTCAACATTAGTCTGCTTAGTCTTAGGAAAATACTGTATAATCACAGTATAAGACAGCTGTTCGCAAATGAAGATATCATGTCTAATTAAACACTCTACATGCAGTCGTTCCGGTGCTAGTAGGAGCAGAGGAGTTTCTTTTCTTAGGTATTAGGAATTACTATTGCAAATATGTTGATAGTAATGTATGTTTAAGTGTTAAGGAACTGTTCTGTACTTTACAAAATACTGTCTTTCAATTGCGTATGACAGCCACTTGACTCCCAACGTACTGAAGTGATACGGACACAGAAAATATATACAAGTCTATGAAACAGTGAAACGGAAGGCAGGAGTACAACATGTGTGTGAGTGTGTGAGGGATTTTACAGATATATCAGCAGGAATAAACCCAGGGAATGAGAGGTTAAATCCATATCATTGTTTCACTTAAATCACATCCCAGTGATGATCAGCCAGAGACAAGATGGAGAGGAAGTTAACTGTCATGGTTACGGGAAGAAATCCCAACTGTTTCCAAGAGTTAAACTTATTGATTTTAATTAGAATTCTGCCAGTATTTCTTCTTTTACTGTTTATAGGAATTTGTCAGTATTCTTATTCAAGGCTGGTCTAGCCTTGTTCAGTTGGCCGCTATGTAGCACAGCATACATCTTCTGCAGAGGTATTGCAAAACACCCTCTAAGATGTTTCTCTTAGCTAACTGTCTGGGTCAGTGTGGAAGTTTTTCTGTATTCCTGTTTACTGTTGAAGGAATGTGTTCAGCTTGTCAGTAGGCATCACATATACCACATAGAGCTTCTGCAGAGATATTTCAAAAGCCCCTGCCATATGGTCCTTGACTCATAGCACCTACCTATTGGTGTCTGGGTGAGTGTGGATGGGCAAAGACATTCAAACCACGTCCAAAGATTATGCAATAACTCATTGCTTCAGCGTGTTCTTTTTTCCAGCCTCTGATTAAACCGGTTGACATTTTCTCTTGGCCCCTAAGTATTGACCAGCTAATTCCATTCATTCATACTTTGAAGTGAGGTGAGAGGATCTCCATAGAAGCTGCACATCAGAAGACATTTTCTTTTCAATCACGCTCATTAGCAATCCGCAATTAACAGTGTTTGTTACTGTAGGTAGAAGCAGACTTTGGTTTAAATAGTATTTGTTTTCTTCCAAATACTTTGAGTGCTTTATTGAGCATGCCTGGAGTACCCAGTTGGGTGTGGTTTGGGGTTTGCATTTTTTAGATATTCCCACTTCTCCCATTGCGCCAGACAATTCCAATAAAGTTCAAATAAGGTACTTAAAAGAAAACAAATACTACTTGAACCCAGGGTCTGACTAGAAGTGGGAGTAGCAACCAGTGGTGTAGGATAAACCCAAGTAAACATTATGGAAATGACACGGGAACTTGTCCTCCACCTGTGTGACATCAGGGCGGGTCTGGAGTCTTCAGGTGAAGCAATGTGAGGTGAACCAAAGTGTTAGTTAGGTGTTAGAGCTGGGTGGAGGCTCCCAGTTCTTTCACAATGTTGTGTCAGTCATCGATGTAATGCACGTTGGAGTGATAGATGTGTGTGTGTGTCACGAGTGGTTCTCTGTAGAAAA
Source organism: Oncorhynchus masou masou (assembly GCF_036934945.1). Lineage (NCBI taxonomy): Eukaryota > Metazoa > Chordata > Actinopteri > Salmoniformes > Salmonidae > Oncorhynchus > Oncorhynchus masou. Next base: position 44,075,096 of record NC_088241.1, on the reverse strand, counting down.
GGGCCTACTTTGTTTTACTGTGAACCAGACTGGTATTTTCTCACATTGTTCCACTTGTAAAGGCTGCAAGCTAATTTAAGAGGTCCATTCAGAAGTGAGAATTATGCAGGATTTCAGGTGTCTGTCAGGTAGTTGCTCCAGGGACTGTCATGATTACTATAATTATTTTGTGACCTATTCTAGAGGAGGGGACAGTATGTAGCGTACATTTAACCAGTCACTAACATTAGTCAATCGCGTGCTTCCTCCGATGATTCACTTCTAGAAAACCTGAGGCTGAAAGACTGAGGCAAATTGCAGCATTACTACTACAGCTCTGTGGTCCAGTGTCTCTCAAGTTTAGTGAGGTATAAGAGGTGGTATGATGGCGCTCGAGTAATAACAACCCAACTGCCCCTTTACCCACAACATTAGAATACTGGTGGACAATACACAACTATTGATGAGGCTAGGGCTAGTTCTGAGGTAAAATAAATAAATTAGCATAGCTACAAAAGAGGCTCAGACAAGTGCTATGGTGTCTGTACCCAGCATTAGAAGGTAAACACACACAAAGAAGGAAAGTGCCATGCACCTGACCGGTGGAAGAACACAGCTGTAGAAGGGCTGTTACTAAGTGCCTTGGCATCTGTACCCAGCATTAGAAGGTAAAAACACACATAGGAGGAATATGCCATGCACATGACTGGGGAAGAACACAGCTGTAGACGGGCTGTTACCAGTGCCTTGGCACCTGTACCCAGCATTAGAATGGTGAGGTAAAACCCCACAGCTATAGAGGAGGCTAGTGCCTTGGCACATGACAGATGAATATGCTCATGAATGCGGACAGGTGGCTGCAACACAGATAGGACCAGGGAGGGATGCTGGCACTTCCTCAAGTGAAGGGACCCACCACTGGGACATCTTTCCATGCTGAGAGAGAGAGAGAGAGAGAGAGAGAGAGAGAGAGAGAGAGAGAGAGAGAGAGATAGAGCCCTGTCAGAAAGACAAAAATAATGATGTTACAAAAAAGGTCCAGTTGCCAGGACCACAAACACAAAGTCCATCTAGACACCCTAGCCCTAGCCCTAGAGCACACAAAAAACTACACATACCTCGGCCTAACCATCAGCGCCACCGGTGACTTCCACAAAGCTGTGAATGAGCTGAGAGACAAAGCAAGAAGGGCCTTCTATGCCATCAAAAGGAACATAAAAGTCAACATACCAATTAGGATCTGGCAAAAATGACTTTAATCAGTTATTGCCCTTTATGGTTGTCTGCTCAACAAACAAGAATTCATAAAATGGGACAAACACCAAATTGAGACTGCATGCATAATTCTGCAAAAATATCCCCAGTCTTCAATGTAAAACACCAAATAATGCATGCAGAGCAGAATTAGGCCGATACTCGCTAATTATCAAAATCCAGAAAAGAGCAGTTAAATTCTACAACCACCTAAAAGGAAGCGATTCGCAAACCTTCTATAACAAAGCCATCACCTACAGAGAGATGAACCTGGAGAAGAGTCCCCTAAGCAAGCTGTTCCTGGGGCTCTCAAACACAAACAGACCCCACAGAGCCCCAGGACAGCAACACAATTAGACCCAACCAAATAATGAAAAAACAAAAAGATAATTACTTGACACATTGGAAAGAATTAACAAAAAACAGAGCAAACAAAAATGCAATTTGGCCCTGAATAGAGAGTACATACTGGCAGAATACCTGACCACCGTGACCGACCCAAACTTAAGGAAAGCTTTGGCTATGTACAGACTCAGTGAGCATAGCCTTGCTATTGAGAAAGGCCGCCGTCGGCAGACTTGGCTCTCAAGAGAAGACAGGCTATGTGCACACAGCCCGTAAAATTAGATGGAAACTGAGCTGCACTTCCTAACCTCCTGCCAAATGTATGACCATATTAGAGTCGCATATTTCTCCCAGATTACACAGATACACAAAAAATTTGAAAAACAAACCCAATTTTCATGAACTCTCATATCTACTGGGTGAAATACCACAGTGTGCCATCACAGCAGCAAGATTTGTGACCTGTTGCCACAAGACAAGTACGTACAACAAGTGAAGAGCAAACACCATTGTATATACAACCTATATTTATGTTTATTTATTTTCCCTTTGTACTTCAACTATTTGCACATAATATGACATTTGAAATGTCTTCATTCTTTGGGAGGGAGGGAGGGAGGGAGGGAGGGAGAGAGAGAGAGAGAGAGAGAGAGAGAGAGAGAGAGACACAAATTGGAAAGAATTAACAAAAAAAAAACTGAGCAAACTGGAATGCTATCTAGAGCAAACTAGTTATCAAATTTCCTGTGATATAGAACTGAAAGGAAAGCAAATTAAATGTTTAGAGTACTGAACTACATTGGTAGGATTCTGATACAGTTTAGGCTGCTGGCATACGGAAAAATCCCTGGAAAAGCACCCCATACAGTTCCCAGCACTGTCAAACCAAGTGTTTAGGATCTGTAACACTTTTTAAACGCGTCAAGGCATTTAGAATTTCAATGAAAACTCATCACAGTGTTAGATTGTAATCACCAGAACATGTTTATTTGCTGTAACACTTTGTAAACACATTCAAATGTTTATTCAGCTCAAGGCGTTTAGGATTTAAACACTAAACACTGGAAGTGTTGTTGGGTATATTTACATATATCCCAGTATGCTTTTTGAGTGAATGTAAGAGATACTCACCCATGACTGTGTTTGTTAGTGACAAAGACATGATTGTTGCATTCAATAAGATCTGTTTCTTAAGTCTTCTCCAACATTGTTGTCTGAAAGTGCTGCCTCATGGGCACATCAGATCTGGAAGTCACAATACATTGCTTCATTTAGTGATTATGAATTTCTATTGGAATCCAGCCAGAGGGAGAATATCCAACATTTGGAATACTTTATTAGCTGCAACCTACATTCAGAATAACTGCTATGGTGAAAGATATAACAATTAAGAATATTGAAACAAGAACAACCATCTCAGTAATGGGTGCAATAAATCCAACCCTTTACAGATTTGATTAGTTTAGAAACATGCAAGTTATTTATTTTTGTTCTGTGTAAGATCAATTAATCAATCAATGTCCACGAGGAAACATAGATATTTAAAAAACTATTCTAAAAATCTAGCTGCAACAAAGCATGCTGGGAAATATGATTATTTTTTTGACCTTTATTTAACTAGGCAAGTCAGTTAAGAACAAATTCTTATTTTCAATGACAGGCAGAACAACATATTTTTACCTTGTCAGCTCTGGGATTTGATCTAGCAACTTTTGGTTAATAGTCCAACGCTCCAACCACAACGCTACCTGCCACCCTTATGAGATCCCTACCATGTCTTTTCACTCAAGAGAGAGCTAACAGAAATTAACTCAACAGAATTAACAAAACCACGTGATTGAAAATACAGTGCCTTTTTGCGACCTTTTGCCACATTTCAGGCTTCAAACATAAAGATATAAAACTGTATTTTTTTGTGAAGAATCAACAACAAGTGGGACACAATCATGAAGTGGAACGACATTTATTGGATATTTCAAACTTTTTTAACATATCAAAAATTGAAAAATTGGGCGTGCAAAATTATTCAGCTCCTTTACTTCTAGTCCTTAGGAAACTTTGCAGTGTTTAGATTTTTTATGTATTATTTCTCACATTGTTAGCCCAGAAAATCTCAAGTGTTATTGCATACAGCCCGGGAAGAACTATTAGATATCAGAGCAGCGTCAACTTACCAGCACTATGACCAAGAATACTACTTTCCTGAAGCAGATGCTTTGTCCGAACCACCCAGGGCATTTGAACTGATTCCAGTGGCTGACCCAAAACAACGCCACCGGAGAACAGCGGACTGCTGGTCAGACTTCGGAGGAGCGCACACCACCCACCGCTTCTGAGCATAGTACTCACTAATGTCCAGTCTCTTCACACCAAAGCACAGTAGACGAAATTAGGGCAAGGGTTTCTTTCCAGAGAGACATCAGGGATTGTAACATACTCTGCTTCACGGAAACATGGCTTTCTCGGGATATGCTGTCGGAGTCAATACAGCCACCTGGATTCTCTGTATGTCGCGCCGTCAGGATTAAACATCTCTCCGGTAATAAGAAGGGCGGGGGTGTATGTTTAATGATTAACGACTCATTGTGTAATTGCAACAACATACAGGAACTCCAAGTCCTTTTGCTCACCTGACCTAGAATTCCTCACAATCAAATGCCGACTGTATTATCTCCCAAGAGAATTCTCCTCGGTTATCGTCACTGCCGTGTATATCCCCCCTCAAGCTGATACCACGTCGGCCATCAAGGAACTTCACTGGATTTCATGCAAACTGGAAACCATATAGCCTGAGGTTGCATTCATTGTAGCTGGGGATTTTAACAAAGTAAATTTGAGAACAAGTCTACCTAAATTCTATCAGCATATTTACTGTAGTACTCGCGCTGACAAAACACTGGATCACTGCTACTCTAACTTCTGCTATGCATACAAGGCCCACCCCTCCCTCCTTTTGGAAAATCTGACCACAACTCCATTTTGCCCGTCCTTTCCTATAGGCAGAAACTCGAAACAGGATGGACCCGTGCTAAGAAATATTCAATGCTGGTCTGACCAATCGGAATACATGCTTCAAGATTGTTTTGATCACGCGGACTGGGACATGTTCCAGGTATCCTCAGAGAATAATATTGACGAATACACTGAGTCAGTGAGTGAGTTTATAAGGAAGTTCATTGGAGATGTACCCACTGTGACTATTAAAACCTACCCTAGCCAGAAACCATGGCTGGATGGCGGCGTTTGCGCAAAACTGAGAGGGTGAACCACCACATTTAAACATGGAAAGTTGACTGGGAATATGGCCGAATACAAACAGTGTAGTTATTACCACCGCAAGGCAATCAAACAAGCGAAATGTCAGTATAGAGACAAAGTGGAGTCGCAATTCAAGGGCTCAGACACAAGATGTATTTGGCAAGGTCTACAGACAATCGCTACAAAAGGAAAACCAACCACGTCACGGACACCAACGTCTTGCCTCCAGACAAACTTAACACCTTCTATGCCCGCTTTGAGGACAATACGGTGCCAACGACGCTGCCCGCTACCAAGGACTGTTGGTAGCGGGCCACCTTCTCTCCTTCTCCGTGGCCGACATGAGTAAGACGTTTAAACGTGTTAACCCTCGCAAGGCTGCCGGCCCATACAGCATCCCTAGCCGCATCCTCAGAGCATGTGGACACCACCTGGCTGGTGTGTTTTCTGACATATTCAATTTCTTGCTATCCCAGTCTGCTGTCCCCACATGCTTCAAATGACCACCATTGTTCCTGTACCCAAGAAGGCAAAGCTAATGAAAATAAATGACTATCGCCCCAAAGCAGTCACTTCTGTCATCAGCCTCAACAACCTCTCACTCAATGTCAACAAAACAAAGGAGATGATCGTGGACTTCAGGAAACAGCAGAGGGAGCATTTATTCTCTATTAGGGTTAGGCCAGGGTGTGACTAGGGTGGGCATTCTATGTTAATTTTCTATGTTTTGTATTTCTTTGTTGTCCGGCCGGGTGTGGTTCTCAATCAGAGGCAGATCGTTGTCTCTGATTGTGACCATACTTAGGGGTAGTTTTTGTGTGTAGTTGTTTTCTGTTTTTGTGTCTACACCAGACAGAACTGTTTTGGTTGTTCCCTTTGTTATTTTTGTATTTAGTGTTAATAGAATAACATGAACACGTACCACGCTACGCTTTGATCCTCACCTTCTTCCACCAAAAGCCGTTACAGTAGTTTGCGTTGAAATTGTTAGATTACTTGTGAGATATTGCTGCACTGTCGGAACTAGAAGCACAAGCATTTCACTGCACTCGCAATAACATGTGTTAACCATGTGTATTTAACCAATACAATTTGATTTGACTTAAACACTTGGCTCGAAGTGGAAGAGAGATTGACTTCATCATTACTTGTATTTGTGAGAGCTATTGACATGTTGCTTGACTTCGGTGATGTCATTTAATTAAACACTGACGGTTCGGTTTTAAGCGTGTCACATGTTTCATGGCTTTACAGTGTAGATCAGACGTCCGTAACACTTTCAATTACCCAGTAAACAAAACAAATGGGAACTTTTTTCTGTGTTTGTAACATACTGTATGTCGCAATCAAGAGCCAAAACATTAGCCAATAGAAAGAACATTAGTAGTCCAATCCTTTATACGATTACAGCTCAGGGTGCTCACTAGATGCCGTCTGTCTGAACTAATTGGGACCTAAAGCGCCTTAGACGGAATGTTCAGTGAAGGCAACACACAGTAAGTCAGACTCTGGGCTACACTAATCAGTCCAGGCCTGATGCCAACCATCTGATATTACAGCCATATTACTGTCGCCTAGCTGCTCTCGTACACAACACTACAGCATGCCACCATGCATGCAAAGGCACTTAGTTAGAAGGAGAGTGCGAAAAACTGTAGGCTCCTCTCCTCTTTATTCTATTAGGTATGCACTAGCCTTCCACCTGCGTTTGTGGTTGAGTGTTCAGGGTCCTAATTAGATAGAAACTGCTTGACAACTTGATTCAAAACCTGCAGTGAAATCTTTCTCACTGTGAAAGCCTTACATTGAAGACCTTGCCATGAATTATCCATAAGATAAAGATGAGATATTGTTGGAAAGAACTAAAAAATACTTCTCACGTGATGGAACAGTGAAGAATACTGTACAAGATGTTTTGGTCCGAGCACAAAATTGCTTTATTTTGAGAGCACTGCGTGAGTCTGTGGCACGGCTGAACCGGTCCAGACCCCTTCCTGACTTTGAAGCTCTCCTTTCTCCTGAAGTATGCACTTGTTCACTTCCCTTCACGGATATATTGATTTTAGATGTGTGGGGAGTAGTGAACGAGTGCACAGATCAGATGGAAGGGTTGCAACCTATTGGGATGCAACCTTTGTATCACTACCACTCTCCACCTTGACCAAATGCATGCTGGGTAGAAAAGATCAGCTCAGCTCCTGGTCTGTGTGGGAGTCTACCTCCCATTGTTACCCAAATATAAACCTATGAATAAATCCACAGGACTCTAACAGATCAATCTCAAACACAGTATAGACCTGCAGGGAATTTAATTTAGTCCAATAGTGTCTGGCATATACACTGGTGCTATAGATGCCAATAACAGTCCAAGCTGTGGCTTCTTAAGTTCATTCTATGCTGAAATGGGCACACAAACATACTGTATGCTGTTTTAGACATAGTGTGATGACTGAAAGAGTCTTATAGAACATGTTGGAATTTCACAGTTTTATTTTGAATGGGTTAGAATTGTCGTAAATACTAGTTTAAAATCTAAAGAACCAATAAATCGGTTGAAAACGCCAATAAACCATCTATTCTAACAATGGTTTTAGCTCGCTATCTAACCACCTAAGTGATGCACGCTTACGGTATTCGCATGATTGCTGAAAAGGAAATCGAGATAATAGACCATGGTGAAGGGAAATCATAGAGGTGGCATGAATGCAAAGGGCATGAAGGAAACATTAGAACAGTTTAAAACCAGGCGACGTAAATACGACTTTCCCTTATTTTATGCTGATAGTTGTCAGAATGGTGCTACTTAAAACTGTGGAGGAGGTAGCAATTGAGAGCATCCTGTCGGGCTGTATCACCGCCTGGTACAGCAACTGCACCGCCCGCAACCGTAGGACTCTCCAGAGGGTGGTGCGGCCTGCCCAACGCATCATCGCATCACCGAGGGCACATATTTCTTAATTCCATTCTTCTACTTTTAGATTTGTGTGTGTTGTTGTTGGAGCTGGGAACACAGACAATTCGCTACACCCGCAACCACATCTGCTAAATATCTCTATGTGACCGATTTGATTTGATTTAGTGTTGGGGGGAAAGGGGAAGGGTAAATACCCTGGGAAGGGGTAGACAGGGGGTGGAGGGTACTAAGGCTGAGCAAGAGGGGGTCTATAGGGATAGGGATGAGTGGGGCAGAGATGGGGGTGGCGGGGGCAACAACACCTCTCTCTCTTCCCCATCTCCAGGCTGTATCACAACCGGCCATGATCGGGAGTACCATATGGTGGCACACAATTGGCCCAGCGTCGTCCAGGTTTGGCCGGTGTAGGCCATCATTGTAAATAAGAATTTGTTCTTAACTGACTTGCCCAGTTAAATAAAGGATCAATTAAAATCTCAACTTCCCCGCGGGTACCCTGAAGAGTCGCAATGCGTTTGTATGTTTGATTTTTGCTATGCAATAGCCGCTAATATAAATGCTTTTTACCTTTTCTACAACCTTTGGTTGTTCCTCGCTATAAGTTATACTCCGTTCTCTGTTGACCACCTCTCTTTGTCTTCATACTTAATGCCAAAGCAACGCTCCCTATTTTTTGCATTTTGAATACACCTTGTTCTGATTCTGACATGTCTCCTCCTCCCTGCCTGGCTGATATAATGGAGCAGTAGAGCATATTTCAGATAGAATGGAACACTGGAGCATATTTCAGGTAGAATGGAGCAGTGGAGCATATTTCAGGTAGAATGGAGCAGTGGAGCATATTTCAGATAGGATGGAGCAGTGGAGCATATTTCAGATAGAATGGAGTACTGGAGCATATTTCAGAAAGAATGGAGCAGTAGAGCATATTTCAGATAGAATGGAGCAGTAGAGCATATTTCAGATAGAATGGAGCAGTAGAGCATATTTCAGATAGAATGGAGCAGTAGAGCATATTTCAGATAGAATGGAGCAGTAGAGCATATTTCAGATAGAATGGAGTACTGGAGCATATTTCAGAAAGAATGGAGCAGTAGAGCATATTTCAGATAGAATGGAGCAGTAGAGCATATTTCAGATAGAATGGAGCAGTAGAGCATATTTCAGATAGAATGGAGCAGTGGAGCATATTTCAGATAGAATTGAGCAGTAGAGCATATTTCAGGTAGAATGGAGCAGTGGGGTATATTTCAGATAGAGTGGAGCATATTTCAGATAGAATGGAGCAGTGGAGCATATTTCAGATAGAATGGAGCAGTAGAGCATATTTCAGGTAGAATGGAGCAGTGGAGCATATTTCAGATAGGATGGAGCAGTGGAGCATATTTCAGATAGAATGGAGTACTGGAGCATATTTCAGAAAGAATGGAGCAGTAGAGCATATTTCAGATAGAATGGAGCAGTAGAGCATATTTCAGATAGAATGGAGCAGTGGAGCATATTTCAGATAGAATTGAGCAGTAGAGCATATTTCAGGTAGAATGGAGCAGTGGAGCATATTTCAGATAGAATGGAGCAGTGGGGTATATTTCAGATAGAATGGAGCAGTGGAGCATATTTCAGTGGGGTGATGGATAAAAAGCCTTTGATCAACAGTCCCTTGTGACATCAATTAATCGTTAATGTGCAGCAGTAGGCTGATGGAAACCATCGTGAGAGTCACCTCCCTTTCCACTGGCTACTAGAGCACTGAGGATTTCCATCCATAATGAGGGCTATTATTTAACCCTGTGTGTGTGTGCGTGCGTGTGTGTGTGTGTGTGTGTGTTTGTGTTTGTGAGTGGCTTATTTGAGTGTGTGAGACAGGTTTGAAACTATCCCACTGCCAGTCAGGTTGTATGCCTATCTAGCCGTCTGACTGGGAGACAGAGACACAGTCCTGCATTATTAGAGACAAATAAACAATCATGACATTTCTCATTTGACTCCTTCCTCTCCCCTGCTCACTGATGTGTAGAATAGATGACTGGAGACCTCCCTCCCTACTGTCTGCCCTGTCAGCCCGTCTGCACATGTGAGTGACATTAAATGGGTCATTCATGGAATGTTCCATAATGTGGCCGAAATCAAAGATGAAGTAATTTCCCCCCTTTTGCCTCATGCACACATCATAGGCTAGTTATTCCACATTTAAATGACTGTTCTGGTCTAACGAGCATTCTCTGTTTTTCTCTTTTCCATTCCATGCAACGTCTGTGTCTGTCTTTCTTTTTGTCTGTCTCTGCCTTTCTGTCTGTCCCTACTATCCCGTCTGTCCATCTGATGTGTAGCTAACCACAGACATCCCCCAGCTGATATCCAAAGTCCTTCATAACTAGGATATATTGTTCCATTACCCGGTGGCTTAATGAAAATGATTATTTAATCATTTTTAGATGTGTTTAATTGAAACAGCATGATGAATGGTGCAGAGGTTCCTCCTGTACAGAGAAGGGGGTAATGAGGGACCCTGTCCTGTCCGTTTCACCTTGGACCACTGCTGGAGCACAGGGTCAGAAGGAGGGAGAGAGAGAAAAAGAGAGAGAGTGGGAGAGGGAGAGAGAGAGAGGGAGAGGGAGAGGGAGAGGGAGAGGGAGAGAGGGGGATAGGGAGAGAGAGAGAGATAAGGAGATAGTGAGCGATAGGGAGGGAGAGAGAGAGAGCGATAGAGAATGGTGAGGAAGAGCACAGGTGCCATTGCACCAGACATAGCACCGAACATAGTCTAGACACACCTAAGGCCTGATGTCATTAGTAACACATGATGTTTAGAAATTCACTCAAATGGAACAATACCCACAACTGCACAGGGGCAGCAACATGGAAGGTATAGGAGCCATAATGTTGTTGACACCACCATCAAGATATACAGTAAGCAACCTAATGGACAATTCCTTCCTGAAAACATTTCAATTTACCAAGATTGTAGTTCCATCAAGCTCTAAGATATTTATAGGAGGGAAAAGCAACGCGAGACGAACACATCTGGAAAACAGCAGACATTTTCCTTCTCCTCCGTCTCTCCCTCTCCCTCTCCCTCTCTCTCTCTCTCTCTCCCTCTCCCTCTCCCTCTCCCTCTCCCACTCTCTCTCTCTCTCTCTCTCTCTCCCTCCCTCCTTTACGACCCATATTAGAGAGAAGAGTGATTACAATAAAAGACTGATGGTAGCCCATATGTTAGGGATATGACTATCTGACTGTCAGTGAGTTTCCTATTCCGCGTGTGTTGCTCTGCTCTCTCAGTTTACTAAGATTAACTGCGTGCCCTAATCTATTGATCCCGTGGGAATGTTTCCTCCATAAGTCTCCCGATGGCGTCCTACTTAAACCCCCATCAAAGGAAAGAGGGAATGCGCCTCGCACGCTGTTTATGTCAATACGGTTAATGTGCTGAACTTCACGGCACCTCCTCCGAGAAAAAGAAATGAACGATAGAAATAAATACATAAAAAACCTCCATCTCATGAGACCCCCCCCCAATTTTTTTTTTAAATAAATAAATAAATGGGGACGGCTTGGGGAACGAGATCAGGGAGGAAATGTAAGACAAATCCACGCCGTTGATACTCGATTCTGTTGCTGTCATTTGTTACGATTTTTCTTCCCTTACTCGTTTCTTTTCTAAAAAACAAACGACCGTCTGACTAGTGAGACAACCTCTCCCGGTCTTTGTCGCCGGCTGTCTGCGGCTCTGTCATTATTGGTATGGAAAACCTATTGTGGCTTTGGGTTTGTGATGCTAAAAAAGGATAAATGCTGTTGAAACGTACGCCCAGTTGAGAGATGAGGGTCGTCCTCTACAAACAGGACTAACCTTTGCCACTGTAAACTCAATGCAGCAACCTTGATAAACATCAATAAATAGAATCTCGGACACTGTTGTTTTTCATTTTCATTCCACGTATAAAAGCTGCAAAAGCCAACCGAGGATAGGTCAAGAGAGGAGGAGTGCAGATCAGCCAGTAAGTGGTGGACGATGTGAAAGAGCAAAAGAAAGCAGTGCCTATAATGTATAATGATGAGCACATTACCCAAGATCTCTCATCTACCATATTACACTGATAAAAAGCCTTTGTCAGGCATCCTAATGTGCCAAAACACTGGAAACATGAGTGGAATTAGAGTGGGAGGGTCAGTGGTAGCACCTCTGATCCTCTCCTCTCCTTGCAGGTGTACATATACCCCTTTTGTTTCCCTGGGATGGTGCAGTCAGTCTGGGGTGTATGTGCGCGCGTGTGTGTGTGTGTGTGTGTGTGTGTGTGTGTGTGTGTGTGTGTGTGTGTGTGTGTGTGTGTGTGTGTGTGTGTGTGTGTGTGTGTGTGTGTGTGTGTGTGTGTGTGTGTGTGTGTGCATACATATGTTTGTGTGTGTGTGTGCAGGCGTGACGGATGGGGCTAGTGTGTGGTCAAAGGAGGAATCAGAGAGGACTCCCGCCATGGGATTTGGCAGCAGGCTGGCTGTTGTAGTTGGCATCACTAGACATGAATCTACAGGAAACTAGCTCAGATAAAGACAGAGTGAGAGAACAGCGAGAAAAGGGAGAGAGAGAGAGGGGGAGGGGAGAGAGAGGGGGGGAGAGAGAGAGGGGCGGCTTTTGGAAGAAGTGATTCTATTGTTGTGACATTGCAGTGTATGTGACAAACAGAACAGAACCTGATAGAAAAAAAGTGCTATATGGAACTCTAAAGGTTTCTTCAACTGTCCCCATACAATAAACATTTGAAGAACCCTTTTTGGTTGTAGGTAGAACCCTTTTGGGTTCCATGTAGAACCCTTTCTACAGATTATGGGGACAGTTGAAGAACCCTTTTTGGAACCTTTTTTTCTAAGAGTGTAAATAGAGTTTTACCAGTCCCTAGACATAGGCCTGTCTCAGCAGAAAGAAGTTGTCCCAAATGGCACCCTATTCCCTAGTACATTACTTCTGACCAGAGCTCTATGAGTTATAGGGTGTCATTTGGGATGCAGTCAGAAATTGCATCCCTGCATCTCTCCTGTTTCTGCTTCACATCTCTGGGTAGAGTCAGTGATGCGTGTCCCTCTCCCTGTCTCCCAGGTGGTTTATAGAAAGACAAGGGGAAAGGCTAGACAGGGTATCAGGCAGCTCAGAGAGCGCAAGAGGCAAAACTCATACTTGCATGACAGAGCACACAATGAGAGAAAAAACAGACAGGAGACACTTGGATAATTGGAAAGCAATTTGTGGTTTTTGAAGAAGTCTTTTGAGAAACGTTACATATTGTTCATATTTATTTTTCAGAAAGATTTCCTCATCTCTTTCATATCAACAGGGTGAAATGAGTCTGAAAATGGAACGATTTGGTAGATAGCTACTAAAAGTGGCCTCAAGTCTAATGACTTAGGTATATTTCAATGGCTGCATGTCTGTTGTGTGCGAATGTTAGTCAGGGAGGAACAGAGATAATGGAACAGAGATAATGGAAAAGAGATAATGAAACAGAGATAATAGTTGTGTTTACTGCAACATCAGAAAGAAAACGGGGAAAAAAAACATCAAATTGGTCGACTTGTGAATCAGGCATTCAGCCCTTAGAGGGAAGCAACAACAATTTGAAATGTTCGTTCGAGTGGAAAATTCAAAGTTAGACAAAACGTCTTATACGTTTATAGACAGTGTCTTTCCCGTCAAATAAGATGACTTGGTTCAGCTTGAGACAACAACAGAAAACATTTATCAACACTAGGTATTGACCTAAAGTTGATTCATATAAGGACAGTGAATGATAAAGTTTGATGACGTTCCTACCTGTAGTTGTTCTGGATCTGCAGATCCAACTTGAGATGGTTTGACTGGTCAGTAACTGGACCAAGGCTGTGGCTTTAGTGTTGTAAAATAGACATCTCGACACAGGTTCCAATGAAACTTTATTTAGCCATTTAGATTTCTATCATTGCTCTCTCTGTTCTCTTGCTGATGACATGCTAATCCAAAGTAGGTCTTGTCCATGATGTAGACCACTGATTGAAGGTGGTGACAGGAGATACTGTATCCATCTGAAAAGCATATTCTGGTGGTATTTCACTCCAAATGGAGCCATACCGATCAAATATCCTACCAATCAGGTCCATGTGTGCATCCCAAATGGCAACCTATTCCCTATATAGTGCACTACTTTTAACCAGAGCCTTGTAAACTATATAGGGAATAGACTGTGTTAAACACACCGCAGAGAAAGCCAAGCTAATCATGAGCATGATACGAATAGCATTTGAACTTTATTCTTTTTTGCTTAACCCTTGTTTAACCAGGGAAAGACCGTTGAGGTTTGAAACCTCGGGTTGTGAGAGGGGCCTGTCAAGAGGTCTTGAAGTAGGATCACCTGTTTCTGTAATAGCATGGTCAATACTATGATTAAAGCATCCCTTAGCCGACACAATCGAAATCTTGTTAACACAATAAAACAATCCCCATCAAAATACGCCTGTTTAAGCTAGCGATATCTGTTTTTTTTAGCACAGGGTAGCATCCCGACACTTCCACATTTGCGGTGAAAGGTGTTTTTCAGACACCGAGACATCCTGAAAATCGCTCTTCTCAGAAAGTGTGTAGCGTTGGACTGGTACTGTGTGAGGATGGGAAAAGTGTGCAATTGTACAGTATGTTTATTACCTTCCTCAAACTTCTTTCAGGTGACTTGAATTGTGCATTATAGATAACACACAGTTTATTATTGTATATTAATCTACATAAAAGTGGAGAAACAATTCAACTTTCCATAACCATGTTTTAAGACAAAAAAAATAATCATTTACACTCCAGGGAACATTGACCCAGACAGTGTACAATCTTTATAATGAACAAAACTCTTCCGATAACCATCTGAATAAGCAGGTTTAGTGGCATTGGGCCAATGTTATATTAACTGATAAGGGGCTTACACCTCATTAATCAGTTAGGTGTCTGTAAGTTATCGATGAATTGGCTAAATTGGAACTTAGGCACACACACACACTCAAATACCCTCTAACACGAAAAGGCACAGGGAAACACACACACACACACACACACACACACACACACACACACACACACACACACACACACACACACACACACACACACACACACACACACACACACACACACACACACACACACACACACACACACACACACACCCAGAGCTATCATTAATTAGGTTTGTTGTTCTCATGGATTTAGATAATAAAACGTTGTGAGGCTCGAATTCAGTTGCTGCAATGGGAGGCCTTTCTCTTGCAATTGATTTTTGTCTCTCGTTTCCTCTGACATTTTGCAATTTTGCTTCAGGAGCAGGTTTTAATTTTCATTTCCCTGGCCGAACGGAGAGCCGGGTTTCTGGACAGCTTTCCTCTAATTAATCTGACCAATTAATGAGTGCAGCGGGCACATGCCGAGAACCACGCCACAGAATACAACAACACCTGTTGACTTCTACCGACAGACTTCCAGTCACTCAACTGTGTGCGTTGGGGAACGCGTACATACATCTTTGTATGTTTGCATTCATATGTGTGAATACGTGTCTCCTTACATTGTAAACACTGAAAGGACATAAGTATAAATGGCTTGCTACAAAATCTGATAAGGGGGTGATACTAAGGTGTTTGTAATATCAATGGCTATAGGTTGCACATGGAATTAAACCTGTTGCTATGGCGATACTCTTTCCCTCTTTTCGCTTTACATAAATGAGTCACAATGAATTAGAAATCCAATTTGTGTTGTTTACTATCCTCAGAATAGATTACAAATGTATCATCCCGCTTGATGCTAATTCCTTTGGCAGTCTCTGTTGTTTCTGATGAGAACGGAGAAAGTTGCGAGGAGGACGTTCATACAATTGGGGGCTGGGGTTCTGTCGGCGCGTCCCAAATGGCACCCTATTCCCTATAGCGTGAAGGGAGTAGGGTGCTATTTTGGACATGTCCATAGCTAGCCCGTTTGTTTTCATTCAGATTCACCACCTAGCATGTGATAATTAGCCTATGTTGGAACTCTTACTCACCCTGACTCATAGTAACAAGTTCTTCAACTACTGATCAAGCCACGCAAAGCAATGCACATTTGCGTGTGTGTAAGCGTGTGTATCTGTGTTTGTGTGTGCTACACATGCCTTCTCCACTCCCACGTCATCTTCAGATCAAATACATCTTGTTGCCAGACGTAAATGCTGCCCTCGTTCCACAGACTATATGCCCAGTGCCAGATATATGCATCATGTCATTTAGGGGATTTTCTCTCATCTTTGTCCTCCCAATGCCTGTCAGTACATAGGGAGGGTATTGTGTACACCGCGTTTGTTGTTTACACTTCTCTTCCCTATCGATTCAGTTTGTTCCCCCTTGGTTTGATTAATATTGTGTTCTGCATAAAGAACTCCTACCAAGGGCATCGATGGAGCTAGATGTTTTAGTGATTGTGTGGTACATACCTCTCAGAATACAGGGTCAAAGCAGCCTGTTAGGGAACAACTGGACCAAATGAAATGGTTTTCTCACACAATCTGAGGGAAGAGTATGAATTACGATGTAACCAAAGGTTAATTGTTCAATTCGGAGACAGTGGCGGGTTTCTAAGGCTACAGCTACAACCTCCATTACCTGAGGGATGTCTAATCTAAGTTAAAAATGCAACCACATTATTCAACAGATGTGTCCTATCCTTTTAGAACCCATTCCTGAAAGGACACTGGTCTTTGAAGAGTGAAGAGAGAGAAGTAGGAAGGCAGCTCAGCATTAATGGAGAAGAGGAAGGAGAGTCCCAGGCAGATTGTGTTCCAAATGGCACCTTATTCCCGAAATAGTGCACCACTTTTACAGTGAGCTCCAAAAGTATTGGGACAGAGTTTTGTCACTGTACTCCCGCACTTTGTATTTGAAATGATACAATGACTATAACGTTAACGTGCAGACTGCAGCTTTAATTTGAGGGTATTTTCATCCATATTGGGTGAACCGTTTAGTCCACCCATTTTAGGGGACCAAAAGAATTGGGACAAATTCACTTATGTGTGTATTAAATGTTTTTGTGTTTGGTCCCATATTCCTAGCATGCAATATTACAAACTTGTTGGATGCATTTGCTGTTTGTTTTGGTTGTGTTTCAGATTATTTTGTGCCCAATAGAAATGCTGTAATTTCTAAACGGTTCACCCGATATGGATAAAATACCCTGAAATTGAAGCTGACAGTCTGCACTTAACAGTCATTGTATCATTTCAAGTGCTGGAGTACAGAGCCAAAACAACAACAAAAAATGTCACTGTCCAATACTTTTAAGGAAGTAAGGAATGGGGTGCTATTTGGGATGCAACCCAGTCTCTCTCCACATGGCAGCTGAGATCTCTCAGAGTAAACAAATGGATGCCAAATGTGTAATTGGTGTTCCTGTACTGAATTCCCAGCACAACAGAGTGGACTCATCACAGGACAAACTGCAGACTAGATGCTCATTCAGGTAGCAGGTAGAGTGTCCCTCGGTACACATCTCTAAAAGAGTGTCTGTCTGTCTGTCTGTCTGTCTGTCTGTCTGTCTGTCTGTCTGTCTGTCTGTCTGTCTGTGTGTGTGTGTGTGTGTTACATCTTTAAATTATTTCACACTATTGGATGTTGGGCTCTCACATTAAACTAAATCTTAGAGGTTTAAATAGCGGTACGTGAGCGTACGTCTTAATGCATCAGACTACAGAGTCTTATAGTGAATGTTGAGTCTCGACTGAGACTCATGGGATTTCTAGTTTTCTAAACTGCCACTGGGGGAGGAAACAGTGTCAGTATTTCACAAAACATCTGTTGGGCAGCAGGTAGACATCTGCAACACCAGCCATTCTTCTCCATCTAATGATTTGCATAAATGCATGACCCGTGCCTGTTTTTTTACCTTTATTTAACTAGTCATGTCAGTTAAGAACTAATTGTTATTTTTAATGACAGCCTAGGAGCAGTGGGTTAACTGCATTGTTCAGGGGCAGAACGTCAGATTTTTACCTTGTCAGCTCTGGGATTTGATCTTGCAACCTTTCGGTTACTAGTCCAACACTCTAACCGCTAGGCTACCTGCCACCCCAGATAAATCTGTGTCCCAAATGGCCCCCTTTTCCTTACATAGTGCACTACTTTTGACCAGCGCTATGACCTCTGGTCAAAAGAAGTGCACTATATAGGGAATAAGCAAGGTCATTTTGGATGCAGATAATGTGTTGAAACAGTCCTGCTAAGTAAAAGCTATAGGCAGTCTGAGGCATTTGTTTGGAAGCCACATACAAATCTATTACCAGTCATCGAAGCTCATCTAACAGAACTGTACTGTATAAACAATTCCTTTGACTAGAAAGCCACCATTATGCTTGGGGCTGACTGAATCTACATGAATCTGAGCTCACGCAGGTCCGTTAACAGCAGTATGCCTTTTTTCTCTGCTCTGTAACTGTTGGGATTTGAGAACCACTGTGGAGCTGCAGTGTCCTGCTGGGCAAACATATTGTGGCCTGAGGTCTGGTGTCACATTATTAAAACACCAGGGAGACTGTGTGTGTGTGTGTGTGTGTGTGTGTGTGTGTGTGTGTGTGTGTGTGTGTGTGTGTGTGTGTGTGTGTGTGTGTGTGTGTGTGTGTGTGTGTGTGTGTGTGTGTGTGTGTGTGTGTGTGTGTGTGTGTGTGTGTGTTGGAGTGTCAGTGTAGTATGTGTTAATGTGTGGGTAGAGTCCAGTGAGTGAGTGAATGAAGAATGAGTGAGGTGAGTGAGGTGAGTGAGTGAGTGAGTGAGTGAGTGAGTGAGTGAGTGAGTGAGTGAGTGAGTGAGTGAGCGAGCGGCCGGCCAAGTGAGCATCTGGCCATGCACCAGCCAGAAGGGGAAGCCTTGTCATTCCTTATCTCAGATCATAACCTTTTGAGGTTTCACTGCTTCACTACAGAGTAATGATGGAGACATATGAGAGACTTTAGATCTCCTCAGAGCAGATCTGACAGTAATGTGTTCTTTTAACAGACAGTCTGATCATAGATCATTCAATCTGCATCCCAAATCACACCCTAATTCCTTTAAAGTGGGAACATCACCATAGGGTTCAGGTCAAATGTAAATGCACTAAATAGGGAATAGGATGCCATTTGGGAAGCATACTCACTTCTTGGATGTCTAGAAAAAGCTATTCATAGCTAGACCGGCCATTTGAATTGGCAAATAACTTTAGCTGGTTTTGAATTAGGGACTTGGAATCGCACACTAATTGGAAATGACAAAAAATAAGTGTTGGCTGTGGAGCCTGTCTGAGCATGTGTCGCCCTGCTCAAGTGGGACTTCACATGCAGCATCAGGCTTTTTCATTTCCGATTACCCATATCAGGGAGCATAGCCAGGCCTCTTTCACAATTGATTAGAGTGTAGAAGTAATATAGAAAAACATACAGAATGTGACACACAGACACACACATGCATGCTCACGCACACACACACACACACGAGCCCAGCTCACGTTATGAATATTAAATATACGTGTACTCTGTTATTTCCAGAAAAATATTTTTTCCATTTCTCTCAAACAAGGTTGGACTGTATATGGTATTCACTTGGGGATCTCCATGTAACTTGACGAACATAACATTTTCATTAGTCTGGACTGAGTACAAGCGTCGGAATGCCAGAAAGAACCGTGTGACTAAATCAAAAACATTGGTTGCCAGGGAAATATTTTGATTTGCTGTCATGTATCGTGTCCTGAGACGCTCAAAGGCAGTGCTTATGTGTCCTTATACAGTTGTACTGAAGTCTGCAATGTTTTCTTATATTCTGATGTCAACCACGTAGCTTGGTTTGGCTTAACAAGGACACCCTCTTAAAGAACATTCCACACCTGAATAGCCTTGACATACTGCATCAAACACACTCAAAGTTTCTCTCAGAAAGCATCAGCTATAGCATCTTCATGTGGTCTGTGGTACATATACTCCTGGGCTGTGTCCCAAAAGGAACCTTATTGCCTTTATGATGCACTACTTTGGACCCGAGCCCATAGAGTTCTCCTCAAAAGTAGTGCGCTACATAGGGAATAAAGTGTGATTTGGGGGGCGGTTTTTAAATAAGAGGTGGAATGTCGCACGTTAGTGAGTCAGGGGCAAAAAAATTATTTACCTTTATTTAACTAGGCAAGTCAGTTAAAAGAACAAATTCTTATTTTCAATGACGGCCTAGGAACAGTGGGTTAACTGCCTGTTCAGGGGCAGAACGACAGAAGGGGACATTCCGGGTAAGCACGTGTGAATCACCAGCCCAACGTGAGAGAAGTTGTGTTGGAAACTTCCTTCCCGTCAAAATGAATGTAAGAGACTTACTGTGTTGATTTACTGGATCGCTGCAGCTGCCTCACTTCCTTAACCACATCACCCTGTTTATCTCTCTCTCCTTCTCTCTCTCTCTCTCTCTCTCTCTCTCTCTCTCTCTCTCTCTCTCTCTCTCTCTTTTCTCTTTCTCTTTCTCTCTCAATTCAAGGGGCTTTATTGGCATGGGAAACATTTTGTTAACATTGCCAAAGCAAGTGAGGTAGATAATATACAAAGTGAAATAAACAATCAAAATTAACAGTAAACATTACACATACAGAAGTTTCAAAACAATAAAGACATTACAAATGTCATATTATGTATATGTACAGTGTTGTACAAATGGTTAAAGTATGGTTAAATGGTTATACAGTGTTGTACAAATGGTTAAAGTACAAAAGGGAAAATAAATAAGCATAAATATGGGTTGTATTTACAATGGTGTTTGTTCTTCACTGGTTCACTTCACCCTTTTCTTGTGGCAACAAGTCACAAATCTTGCTGCTGTGATGGCACACTGTGGAATTTCACCCAGTAGATATGGGAGTTTATCAAAAAAAAAAAATCGAATTCTTTGTGAATCTGTGTAATCTGAGGGAAATATATGTCTCTATTATGGTCATACATTTGGCAGGAGGTTAGGAAGTGCAGCTCAGTTTCCATCTAATTTTATGGGCTGTGTGCACATAGCTTGTCTTCTCTTGAGTGCCATGTCTGCCTACGGCGGCCTTTCTCAATAGCAAGGCAATGCTCACTGAGTCTGTACATAGTCAAAGCTTTCATTAAGTTTTCGGTCCGTCACAGTGGTCAGGTATTCTGCCACTGTGTACTCTCTGTTGAGGGCCAAATAGCATTCTAGTTTGCTCTGTTTGTTTGTTTATTCTTTCCAATGTGTCAAGTAATTATCTTTTTGTTTTCTCATGATTTGCTTGGGTCTAATTGTGAACAGAGCCCCAGGACCAGCTTGCTTGGGGGACTTCTCCAGGTTCATCTCTCTGTAGGTGATGGCTTTGTTATGGAAGGTTTGGGAATCTCTTCCTTTTAGGTGGTTGTAGAATTTAACTGCTCTTTTCTGGATTTTGATAATTAGTGGGTATCGGTCTAATTCTGCTCTGCATGCATTATCTGGTGTTCTACGTTGTACACTGAGGATATTTTTGCAGAATTCTGCTTGCAGACTCAATTTCGTGTTTGTCCCATTTTGTGAAATCTTGGTTGACGAGCGGACCCCAGACCTCACAACCATAAAGGGCAATGATTCAACTATTTTTTTTGACTGATTCAAGTATTTTTAGCCAGATCCTAATTGGTATGTTGAATTTTATGTTCCTTTTGATGGCATAGAATGCCCTTATTGCCTTGTCTCTCAGATCGTTCACAGCTTTGTGGAAGTTACCTGTCGCGCTGATGTTTAGGCCAAGGAATGTATAATTTTTTGTGTGCTCTAGGGTAATGGTGTCTAGATGGAATTTGTATTTGTGGTCCTGGCGACTGGACCTTTTTGCAACACCATTATTTTGGTCTTACTGAGATTTACTGTGAGGGCCCAGGTCTGGCAGAATCTGTGCAGAATATCTAGGTGCTGCTGTAGGCCCTCCTTGGTTGGTGACAAAAGCACCAGATCATCAGCAAACTGTAGACATTTGACTTCAGATTCTAGTAGGATGAGGCCGGGTTCTGCAGACTTTTCTAGTGCCCACGCCAATTCGTTGATATATATGTTGAAGAGGGTGGGGCTTAAGCTGCATCCCTGTCTCACCCCACGGCCCTGTGGGAAGAAATGTGTGTGTTTATTGACAATTTTAACCACACACTTGTTGTTTGTGTACATAGATTTTATAATGTTGTATGTTTTACCCCCAATACCACTTTCCATCAATTTGTATAGCAGACCCTCATGCCAAATAGAGTCAAAGGCTTTTTTGAAATCAACAAAGCATGAGAAGACTTTGCCTTTGTTTTGGTTTGTTTATTTGTCAATTAGGGTGTGCAGGGTGAATACATGGTCTGTGAATACATGGTCTGTATGGTCATTTGGTAAAAAGCCAATTTGCCATTTGCTCAGTACATTGTTTTCATTGAGGAAATGTACGAGTCTGTTGTTAATGATAATGCAGAGGATTTTCCCAAGGTTGCTGTTGACGCATATCCCACGGTAGTTATTCAGGTCAAATTTGTCTCCACTTTTGTGGATTGTGGTGATCAGTCCTTGGTTTCAAATATTGGGGAAGATGTCAGAGCTAAGGATGATGTTAAAGAGTTTTAGTATAGCCAATTGGAATTTTTTATCTGTATATTTGATCATTTCATTAAGGATACCATCAACACCACATGCCTTTTTGGGTTGGAGGGTTTTTATTTTGTCTTGTAGCTCATTCAAGGTAATTGGAGAATCCAGTGTGTTCTGGTAGTCTTTAATAGTTGATTCTAAGATTTGTATTTGATCCTGTATATGTTTTTGCTCTTTATTCTTTGTTATAGAGCCAAAAAGATTGGAGAAGTGGTTTTCCCATACATCTTCATTTTGGATAGATAATTCTTCATGCTGTTGCTTGTTTAGTGTTTTCCAATTCTCCCAGAAGTGGTTAGAGTCTATGGATTCTTCAATTACATTGGGCTGATTTCTGACGTGCTGTTCCTTCTTTTTCCGTAGTGTATTTCTGTATTGTTTTAGTGATTCACCATAGTGTAGGTGTAGACTCAGGTTTTCTGGGTCTCTATGTTTTTGGTTGGACAGGTTCTCAATTTCTTTCTTAGATTTTTGCATTCTTCATCAAACCATTTGTCATTGATGTTCATTTTCTTTGGTTTTCTATTTGAGATTTTTAGATTTGATAGGGAAGTTGAGAGGTCAAATATACTGTTAAGATTTTCTACTGCCAAGTTTAAACCTTCACTATTACAGTGGAATGTTTTACCCAGAAAATTGTCTAAAAGGGATTTGTTGTTGCCTAATTGTTTTTTGGTAGGTTTCCAAACTGCATTCCTTCCATCTATAGCATTTCTTAATGTTACTCAGTTCCTTTGGCTTTGATGGCTCATGATTGAGTATTTCTCTGTTCAAGTAGACTGTGATTTTGCTGTGGTCTGATAGGGGTGTCAGTAGGCTGACTGAACGCTCTGAGCAACTCTTGGTTGAGGTCAGTGATAAAGTAGTCTACAGTACTACTGCCAAGAGATGAGCTACAGGTGTACCTACCATAAGAGGCCCCTCGAAGCCTACCATTGACTATGTACATACCCAGCGTGCGATAGAGCTGCAGGAGTTGTGACCCGTTTTTGTTGGTTTTGTTGTCATAGTTGTGCCTAGGGGGCCATATGGGGGAGGGAATTCTCTCTCTCTCTCTCTCTCTCTCTCTCTCTCTCTCTCTCTCTCTCTCTCTCTCCCTCTCTCTCCCTCTCTCTCTCTCTCTCTCTGTCTCTCTCTCTCTCTCTCTCTCTATCTCTCTCTCTCTCTCTCTACACTGCCACTTTTCCTAAGGATGGCAGGCTGCAAGGAGTGAGGAGGAGGAAAAATTCCGTAGTCAATCTCTGCACCATATGGGCCGACTGATAAATGCTAAGTGGCTCGCTCAAACCATTCTAGCACAAATAATTGTAATTTATGATGCCAAATCTTCAGATTCATCACGGACTAGGCTATTCCGCTTTCTCTGCTGCCACGGCCACACAGCATTATGGGCTGTATCGCGTTACCCTCCCGTCCACTTCCTAATCCAATCATCCAATCAGAGGCTGGTTTAAGAACCAAACCTTCCGCGACAGCCCGTTGTCGTTGACGACTCAGGACGGTAATGACTCTCAAGCAACGATGGGGGTTGTGGGTCAGACTCAGAGACAGCAGTAATGAAAGTTGATGTGATGTTTAGAAGGCGTCAGTCTGGGCTGGAGTGGTGCCATTAGACTGCCATCTTAGAACCCTGATCATGGCTGAGGTATCAGGGTTTCAGGGTAACACAGGCTATAGCCCATCTTCTCATAGAATTTGTATTTCCGATGCCATATATTTAGTATTATCAAGTCTTTAGAACAGTTTGGATTGTCGCCTCCATTTTACAATTAAAGTGTTGCTTTATTGGCAGAACGCACTAGTATCCAAATTAGTCTTCATGTAGAGAGCTACCATTAGTACACCTTCATAAAGTCAAATTCACATAACAATTCCAAACTCTTGTCCTAAAGTAAGCCTTGTCCGAGCCAGAATTGCCAATATTGCAGGAGCTCATCTGCTGTTTCTGTAGAGTGAGGCAGCTTGATGTAAAAGTAAACCCTCTGGGCGGTCATTGTCTCATTGTCGGTACCAAATTACGACCTTCAACTGGAATGGGACCCTTGTCCCCTCCAGTATGTAGTCCAGTGTACGGTACGTGCAAAACGCCACACATTTCCCCCCAGAGACTGGTAGCCAGCTATGTATTATGCCATCCGGCTTGTTTAAACCAAGTGCCAGATATGTGAGTGCCATACCAGCCAGATCACTTCTCTGCTGAATATAGAATCTGTGGTACAGGGCATGTCAACACCTCATATACAGTAGCTATGGTAGCATGCAAGGCACTAGCACTTATGAGTAGAGGCACAGTGTTAAATGGTAGAGGACAGAGTGTGTGCTCCATACACGCTCCAGCCCATGTGGCAATTCCATGCCAAGACAGAAATAGACAGCTATATCTATTGGCATGATACAGTATGAGTGTCAAGTACCAACCTGTCTTGCTAACCTCATAACATAACACAGCAAGGTGAAGCCAGCGGGAGTCAGAGCCTGCTCCATTATGGTATCCATTTTAGGACACCCTCAGCTCCAAGCCTCAAACCTCAATTTTGATTTGATTTCTTTGACCATTTCAAAACACAATTCAATCACACATGGACACAATGCATCTACAAAACATTGAGGGTAACACAAACAAGTGGGATGTTATGGTAAAGGGTGCCATTAAGAGATGTAAAGGGTGCCATTACGAGATTTAACCTGGGGTAAAGGGTGCCATTAAGACATGTAACCTTGGGTAAAGGGTGCCATTAAGAGATGTAACCTGGGGTAAAGGGTGCCATTAATAGATGTAACCTGGGGTAAAGGGTGCCATTAAGAGATGTAACCTGGGGTAAAGGGTGCCATTAAGACATGTAACCTGGGGTAAAGGGTGCCATTAAGAGATGTAACCTGGGGTAAAGGGTGCCATTAATAGATGTAACCTGGGGTAAAGGGTGCCATTAAGAGATGTAACCTGGGGTAAAGGGTGCCATTAAGAGATGTAACCTGGGGTAAAAGGTGCCATTAAGAAATGTAACCTGGGGTAAAGGGTGCCATTAAGAGATGTAACCTGGGGTAAAGGGTGCCATTAAGAGATGTAACCTGGGGTAAAGGGTGCCATTAATAGATGTAACCTGGGGTAAAGGGTGCCATTAAGAGATGTAACCTGGGGTAAAGGGTGCCATTAAGAGATGTAACCTGGGGTAAAGGGTGCCATTAAGAGATGTAACCTGGGGTAAAGGGTGCCATTAAGAAATGTAACCTGGGGTAAAGGGTGCCATTAAGAGATGTAACCTGGGGTAAAGGGTGCCATTAATAGATGTAACCTGGGGTAAAGGGTGCCATTAAGAGATGTAACCTGGGGTAAAGGGTGCCATTAAGAGATGTAACCTGGGGGTTCGTTTTAGAACGTCTTCCTCCTCTCACTGGATCCGAATCGATTGGAAGCTCCACTGTTGTGACACCATGACTTAGCACAGTGCATTTCATCCACACAACAAACAGAATTAAACTGTGTCGAAATACAGAGCAAACACTCTGTATGTTTGTCTTAGACAAACCACAGTAGCAGACACGGTCCCCCCATATTGCATTTCAGAAACGTGTGTTTATCTTCTGTGAGTGTTGCAAACCCTCCTGTGCTTCACAGGGAGCTGGATGTACTGTTAGTTAAACCATCAACATAGGAGTCTGTCCTGCCTCTGCTGTCCCACTGGTGTATAGCTAACCTTATTGTCTTAATACCTCTCCCTGTGTAACGTGGAAAACATACAGTTCCTTATGCATCACTAGAGGGCGGAGAGAGAGAAAGAAAGAGAGAGGTAGAGAGAGAGAGGAGTAGAGAGGTAGAGAGAGAGAGAGAGGTAGAGAGAGAGAGAGAGAGAGAGGTAGAGAGAGGTAGAGAGAGAGAGAGAGAGAGGTAGAGAGAGAGAGAGAGGTAGAGAGAGAGAGAGAGAGAGAGAGAGAGAGAGAGAGAGAACAGGAGAATATTGGAAATGAACGAACACGTGTGGCCAATTCAAGGTCTCTCACGTGCTTATCATGTCAAAATCTTACTTTCATATTGAAATCAGTCTTCATTTTAAGGGGAGACCTGTCACAGACTCCGAACGGTGTGTTTCAAAAAGGCACCAATTTGATTGAAGAGCTGTTTAGAATGTAAAAGGATTCATCACTGCCAGCAGCATGGATGTAGAGACAACACTCTTTATAGTCCCTCACTCTATTGGGGTTGTCACTCACCACGTGTTGCTTGAATACTGAGAATAGCGTGAATCAAGAAAGGAGAGGGCCTCCATCTATTTTCATGCAGGATGCGTTCTAAATGGACCCTGATTCCCTACGTGGCGCACATATCTCTGGTGTGCTATATAAGGAATAGGGTTTCATTTGGGACACAACCACTGAGTTCTGTAGTTCAGTATTATCTTCTTGGGGGACGCAGATAAACAGAGGTCAGCAGGGACTAATCGTAAATAGACTCTGCCATTCATTCATTCCCACAGCAAAGCTGCACATGAAACAAGGCCTCTCAGTCATTTTGGCATGGCGTTTTTTTCCTTCATGTTTTCCAGCACCTGTCTCCTCTGTACTTTGACGTGACCCGGCGCAGCTGTTCCACAGGTTTTGAACCACTCACAGTTCCTCACAGTTCACTGTTTGATTCATATCCACTTAAAGTCATTATTTTATCCTCTCATCAGCATAGCTATCACAGCTCCGCCCAGGAGCACTTAAAAACGGATCGAACACAAACGGCGTTCCCTATTTTACAGGCCTGTAACCTTAGATCCCCTGGTGGCAAAGGAAAAAGGAATATATTTTTCTCTCTCTCTCTCTCTCTCTCTCTCTCTCTCTGTCTCTGTCTCTGTCTCTCTCTCTCTCTCTCTCTCTCTCTCTCTCTCTCTCTCTCTCTCTCTCTCTCTCTCTCTCTCTCTCTCTCTCTCTCCTCAGACAGATGGCTTTAGGCGGCATTATCAACCCTATGTAACCTCTGGGCCCAAGGTAAAGACAAACATGTAATGATCCTTTCCTTATGATAACCCCTCCCACTCCTGTCAATGCATTTACCAGCAAGAGAGAATGGGAAAACAAAATAATGTTTAACAAAATGCTGCACATACCACCCCCTGCAGAAACAATCAATCTACTGTAGCTTTGACCACTGAGACGAGAGTGTTGGCAAGTCTGTTGAGAGAGAGAAGGAAAGAACAAAACCACTAAAAAGGGGAAACAGGATAAATGTCTGAGTGAATGTCCAAGGCTAACGATTTTCTATCCAAACCTGCATACATTTTTGGTCCATAGAAATGACAGACATTTAAGAGGGAAACCATTGAAAAGCTTCTGAAGGCTTACGAAACCCTTTGGTCAAGGGTGTGTAGATTGAGATTGCAAAACTGTTTTATAACGGGTCAGAATACTATTTGGTGAATAATTGTGATAGCTATTGCAATCTTCCAATCTTACTTGGTGGGAAATACGATGGAAATGTATAAAACAATACTGTTTGGATAACTGTAAATACTGCAAGCCTACATCAAAGCTTGGTTGTATTTGCTGTCCAACACAAGGTCTTAGCTGGAGAATGTTAGGATGTTTTCTGTATGGATTGCGATTTGCCGAACATGTAATTGAAGCTTTAATGGCTTGCATGAAGCATATCTTTCTTTGTGTTATTTTATAATGATCCTCAAGTACTACTACACAGATCATTGAGTCATGGTACAAAGATAACAGAGAGTATATACTGTATGTTAAAATAACAACCAAATGATTATGTTCTCTTTGGTTCTGACGAGAAATTTTAATGGATGTCTTGCTGAATTATTACAATTCTAACTTGGATTAGAGTTCCATGTTGATCAACAATTGCCGGCATAGAAAGACAACTCCCCCCTCCTTCCCCCAACCTCCTCGCCCCTCTCCTGAAAATGTAGAATCTGTGCTTTCAGCTATTTGTATCTCAAACAAATTAGTTACCTTGGTAATGGCACAGCAAATGCAAGCCCTCCTTGTCCAGATAGCAGGGTCTGTCTGTCCTGCTGTCTTAATGGAGACGGCTTTTCTGTTTGTCTAGAAAGACAGGAGAGGCCACTATTCAAATAGGGCCCACAAATCATACAGGCCATTGATGATCACATCCCCTGATTAGTTTATTTTCTGTATTTCTTTGTTATTATGACCCCCCTCCCTTCCCCCAAATCCTCTGTGTGTGTGTGTGTGTGTGTGTGTGTGTGTGTGTGTGTGTGTGTGTGTGTGTGTGTGTGTGTGTGTGTGTGTGTGTGTGTGTGTGTGTGTGTGTGCGTGCGTGTGCGTGCGTGCGTGTGTGTGTGCCTGCTACTTCAGGGCCACATAATGGGCTGGGTGGGCTATAGAATGTACAGAACACTAACAATGGCCCTGTTTCAATTCCAGGGCAGCCTTCAACTAGTTCTTCAGAAATAGCAGGCTGAACATACCATATAATATCACAGATGAGATGGACACAAAATAGCCCGAAGAAAATGGACAGATGTGTGATTTATTCAGGTATGTACCCTTACATTGTAAAAATAGTTTTTAGACTCCAAATAGCATACAGTCTTAAAAATAAAGATAAAAGATGGAACCAAATAAAGTTATCGGGAGCGATGCCATAGAGGAATCATTTTAGGTTCCCCCGAAGAACCATAAATGGGATGGTTCTTTGAAGAACCAAACATAAATCCAAAGCCAGAAATGTTTCAGCCCTCCAGGACCAGAATTGAATAGCTCTGTTTTAAGCCTTATTTGCATTTGTCTCAGGGAGCCTTTCGGTAAATGACTGCCATTGCTAGTGGCAGAGACATGGTTATTGCATTCCTTCATTTTCAGTCCTGTTGCCATCACCAAGTGAGACCCGAAGTGAATAGGTCATTAAATACTATTAATTCTCTAAGACAACACTTATTTCATAAGGATCTAGCTTTATCATAATACAGTGGCCTGAAACTCACTGTTTTACAGCCCACATCAGACCTGTAACTCACATTACACACTATTGGAATCCAGCCAGAGTGAGAATATCCAACTTTTTAAATGTTTTCTTCACTTACAACCTGCTCTCAGAATGACTGTGACTGTTGGGGAAATTAAGATATGAGAAACTGGAACAATCATTTCAGTAGCGGGTGCAATAACTCCAAGTAACCAATTGAAATATGTTATATTATTTATATTTGAGTAGCATAAAATTAAATAATGAATCAATATACATGTAAAAACATAGATATTGAAACAAACATTTCTAAAAAATCAACCTGCTGTAGAGCATGCTGGGAAATATGATAATGATGGGCGTGGTTTTGGCTCATCTCAGGTTATTAACACAAACACTATGGTTATTTTACACCACTTTTTACACCAGTGTCAATTTAACCTTCACAGTGTTATTTTAACTGTCGAATCAACACTATGTCATGTCAAGAACCCCACACTTAACTCAAAGGTTCTTTATCAGACAAGAGCCGTAAGAGCTGAGGAAGAACCGTTTAAGAACCTTTCTTTTTTGTTCAGTGTACAACAATGAGTAAGACATGGGTTACACGTTAATGTGAAGATGTGTGTGATTGTGTTGTTGTTTGACTCATTTTCCCAACAGCTTCTGTTCCGGTAGCTTTAAGTCCTCTACTTTTCTGGAGAAAATGACAGAGGCATATGGCAACCCGCAAGCAAGTAATAGGCTGTCCCAAATGGCACCCTATCCCCTATACAGTGCACTACTTTTGTCCAGAGGCTAAGAAGAAGCCCATAATTGGTCATGTCACAATACATTTTGACTGTACAGGGAATATCCAGTCATTGTTTGGTTGGGACTGGATGACAGCGGTGGATGTTGTGCAATGAGCTGAGTGGGCAGGCAGGCAGGGTACTTTTAGTGAGCTCAGAGAGAATTCTACTGGCAGACACACCATGTGAATGGAAGTCAGTCCTTCTCTCTCTCTCTCTCTCTCTCTCCGGTGAGTTTAAATGATGAAAGATCCCTCTTCATTTTACAGCACCTCAGTACAGCAAGAGTTCTCCTCAATATCCAACCAGCACATGAATTCAGACACAGTAAGAAGGTGATACCTTTAGTCCAACAGGGGAGGACGGAGGCTATAAAGTCAAAGTGAACTCATTTAGTCCTTTTAAATACAGTGCCTTGCGAAAGTATTCGGCCCCCTTGAACTTTGCAACCTTTTGCCACATTTCAGGCTTCAAACATAAAGATATAAAACTGTATTTTTTTGTGAAGAATCAACAACAAGTGGGACACAATCATGAAGTGGAACGACATTTATTGGATATTTCAAACTTTTTTAACAAATCAAAAACTGAAAAATTGGGCGTGCAAAATTATTCAGCCCCCTTAAGTTAATACTTTGTAGCTCCACCTTTTGCTGCGATTACAGCTGTAAGTCGCTTGGGGTATGTCTCTATCAGTTTTGCACATCGAGAGACTGAAAATCCTTGCAATACAGCTCAAGCTCAGTGAGGTTGGATGGAGAGCATTTGTGAACAGCAGTTTTCAGTTCTTTCCACAGATTCTCGATTGGATTCAGGTCTGGACTTTGACTTGGCCATTCTAAAACCTGGATATGTTTATTTTTGAACCATTCCATTATAGATTTTGCTTTATGTTTTGGATCATTGTCTTGTTGGAAGACAAATCTCCGTCCCAGTCTCAGGTCTTTTGCAGACTCCATCAGGTTTTCTTCCAGAATGGTCCTGTATTTGGCTCCATCCATCTTCCCATCAATTTTAACCATCTTCCCTGTCCCTGCTGAAGAAAAGCAGGCCCAAACCATGATGCTGCCACCACCATGTTTGACAGTGGGGAAGGTGTGGTCAGGGTGATGAGCTGTGTTGCTTTTACGCCAAACATAACGTTTTGCATTGTTGCCAAAAAGTTCAATTTTGGTTTCATCTGACCAGAGCACCTTCTTCCACATGTTTGGTGTGTCTCCCAGGTGGCTTGTGGCAAACTTTAAACAACACTTTTTATGGATATCTTTAAGAAATGGCTTTCTTCTTGCCACTCTTCCATAAAGGCCAGATTTGTGCAATATACGACTGATTGTTGTCCTATGGACAGAGTCTCCCACCCCAGCTGTAGATCTCTGCAGTTCATCCAGAGTGATCATGGGCCTCTTGGCTGCATCTCTGATCAGTCTTCTCCTTGTATGAGCTGAAAGTTTAGAGGGACGGCCAGGTCTTGGTAGATTTGCAGTGGTCTGATACTCCTTCCATTTCAATATTATCGCTTGCACAGTGCTCCTTGGGATGTTTAAAGCTTGGGAAATCTTTTTGTATCCAAATCCGGCTTTCAACTTCTTCACAACAGTATCTCGGACCTGCCTGGTGTGTTCCTTGTTCTTCATGATGCTCTCTGCGCTTTTAACGGACCTCTGAGACTATCACAGTGCAGGTGCATTTATACGGAGACTTGATTACACACAGGTGGATTGTATTTATCATCATTAGTCATTTAGGTCAACATTGGATCATTCAGAGATCCTCACTGAACTTCTGGAGACAGTTTACTGCACTGAAAGTAAAGGGGCTGAATAATTTTGCATGCCCAATTTTTCAGTTTTTGATTTGTTAAAAAAGTTTGAAATATCCAATAAATGTCGTTCCACTTCATGATTGTGTCCCACTTGTTGTTGATTCTTCACAAAAAAATACAGTTTTATATCTTTATGTTTGAAGCCTGAAATGTGGCAAAAGGTCGCAAAGTTCAAGGGGGCCGAATACTTTTGCAAGGCACTGTATCTTTACAAACTACTTTTGCTCCAGTTTGATCAATCCCCAGCACTGAAGTTTAAACAAATAAATGCTGCCAAAGCCAACGACATTGCATATTAGTGATATGTTAGTGATATGTTAGTGATACTGCAGAGTGGATAGAGAAGGCTACTACATACTGTACTGTATACGCAGCACTGTATGTTTTAACAGGTGCCTTTCTAGCTACAGGAGAGAAGAAGAGGGGAGATCTGTGTTTCGAACATGTTAGCAAGCAGGAAGGAGGCGTGAAGTAATCATGTGGAACTGGAAACAATCTGACACGATAGAGAACAGAGAGAGAGAGAGAGAAAGAGAGAGAGGAACAGGTGTCCGTTAACCTCTCATGCCGTCCTGTCCAATGCTAAATAGGACTTCAGGCACTATCAGAATTACTATACACATAACAGAAAGGCCTTTGTTAAAGAGAAAAGTACAGACTCGTAGTTCAGTTTCTCATTGTCATCCAGTGCCACTTCACACTGAAGCTACAATCCCACCAGAACACACCAAGATACAGTATTGTACTCCTGGTCAACTGAAAAGTAATCGAAAGACAGGCGGATGTGCTCACGGACTATTTGGATGGAATTACACTAAGAATGAATAAGCCTGGGATTCCATGAAGACGCCACGCTTTGTGAACATTTTTAAGGGAGCGTATTGTACAGATGTGGGATCTTAATTTGACCCGTTTCTCACAGCAGCAAAAAATAATCCTGCAGCAACAGGAAATGTTAATTGTTGTGTGTATTATAAGTAATGGACGTTTTTGTAGGGATTGATAAGTACATTTTTAGTTAGGGCAAATCAAGTCTGACATTTTAAAGTGGAAATTACAAACTTTAAAAGCCTTTTTAAACCTTGAATACCCTACAAGTTAACATTTCTTGCTGTGCATGAAATTTTGTGGAACAACAGGGTGTTCAAATTAAGATCCTACTGGCAGACAACAGTAGGATCTTAAGGACACCATCCCTCACCATCATCATCCTCTATCCCCAGTCTGCGTGATGTGCAGGGGGAATGGGAGTGTACTAGAGAAGTTAGCTGAGATGTGAAATTATTGCCCTAATTTGGGGCTTGATCCTCAGATTCTGAAGGTATTGGAACTACTTTTGGGACCTCCTCAGGGTCTTGCAGTTGTTTGTAACTGTCACACTCAGACCATAGTTTGCTTTGTATGTTTCTATGTTTTGTTTGGTCAGGGTCTGATCTGAGTGGGCATTCTATGTTGTGTGTCTAGTTTGTCTGTTTCTGTGTTTTGCCTGATATGCCCTATCTGGTGTAACAAACACAAAGACAGGAACAATCACCCACAAAACCCAACACGAAACAGGCTACCTAAATATGGTTCCCAATCAGAGACAATGACTAACACCTGCCTCTGATTTGGAACCATATTTAGGTAGCCTGTTTTGTGTTGGGTTTTGTGGGTGATTGTTCCTGTCTTTGTGTTTGTTACACCAGATAGGGCTGTTTTTGGTGGTTTTGTATATTGGTCTATGTTCATCTTTATTAAAGATGTATCACAATAACCATGCTGCGCTTTGGTCCGCCTCTCCTTCAACAGAAGAAAGACGTTACAGTAACAAAGCAAGGTTTTTTGGTTGATGGGATTTTTAGATGTGCTTGATTTTTTTAAATCACTATATTGAATTCATTATAAAGTGTCCACTCAAAGCCCCCAAACACACAATCAAGTTCTTCATTTAGATAAGTCTAACATATGTCAGCGTGTTCTTTTCAGTTCCATTTGACACCAGCATTTTTGGGGGGAATCTGCATTTCACTTTGCCGTCATTTGAGAGAACAAATTGAGTGTACTATCAACATGATCAAAAATGCCATTTGAGAAAGAACTAAACTGGCCATCGGTCGAACCTGTTACTGTACACTCCACTGTACTTCCCTACAAAAGAGACAAATCAGTTCAGCAATTGCCCTGTGCAATCAGGGCAAATTGAGAACACTGGGCAAATTAGCCCAGACCCTCCATCACTCTGCTGTAGTACCAGCGTTGCATCTCAAATGGCGCACTATTCCCTATATACTATAAACAGCACTTTTAACCAGGGCCCATTGGTAGTGCACAATACATGGAACAGGGTGCCATTTGGAATGCTGACTCTCTCTGGTCTCTGGAGCAGGCCGGCAGGTGGACGGCTCATTACTGGTTCACCTTCACCATGCCCTTCCTCACTGACTGCATCCCAAATGGCACCCTATTTTCTATTAATTGCACTGCTTTTGGGAATAGGGAGTCATTTGGGACGCAGACACTACTGAGTGATTCCGTCACCTCTCTCATTTCTTTAATTCCACTTCCTGGTACAAAGCCTCTGCAGCAGGCCTCTGCAGGAAGTAACGCTTTGAAACATGCTTGAGTTCTGCTCTTGAGGAGGGTTCTACATAGCATATGTTACAAAGGGAATGGTGCAGTCCTGAAAGACATGGTGTACGGACGTTAATGTACCTGGGGTGTTTTTGAGTTCGAGACCAAACGAAAACAAAAATCCAGTTTGAAATTCCGATTTCATTTGAATCGGTACTTTTAATATTCCATACGTACTTAGTCTTTCATAGTTAGACCATCTATCTTTTCTTTCTCCTTGTTGCTCTTTTGTCCCAGTTCTGTTTCCTCCGCTCCCTCTGTTAGGATTCATCCTATCAGTCAATATCAGGAGAGTATCTGACTGCCTTGGAATTATTCCTCCTCTCATGAAAAAATGATCTCGAGCCCCTTTGATAACATCAGCTGGATCAGCCATGGAAGCATCCCCGTTCATTTACATTTCCCATTCTGGAGAGATTGATTGCGTTACAAATGGCACCCTATTCCCTATATAGTGCACTACTTTTGACCAGCACCCTGGAGGGCTCTGGTCAAAAATAGTGCACTATATAGGGAATAGGGTGCCATTTGGGATGTAGACACTGTCAAATCATATTAGTCCTGCAGCTAAAGACCGAGAGCACTGGGGGAGTTATACTACAGTGTTGGTTGTCAGACCTGTCGGCTCAAACCTCCCCCTCCTCACATCTCCTTACCCTGCTTTAATAGAAACAGACAACCATAGGAGAACCTGGGCCTTGAAGTAACCAAATCAATTGACCATAGCAAGGTCAACATGAAGGCCACTACTTCCAGTTACAAACTAGAGGAAGGGGTTTATGAGAAGGTGGTGACAGTGATAATATAAAGTGTGGGTTCCAAAAGACACCCTATTCCCCATAAAGTGCACTACTTTTGATGAGAACCCTATGGACCTTGGTCAAAAGTAGTGCACTACATAGGGAATCGGGTGTCTTTTGGGATGTGACCTGTGAACTACCACCACCTCATCCATTACCCTCGGTGGAGGTGTCAGACCTACAGTATGATGACTGTTAGTATGGTCTCTCAGTAGGTATGGTCTTATTAGTGAATAGGTTCCTGATGTCACTTAGCCGATACTCGACGGCAGACAGTCTGGCCTAATTACATTTTATTTGGGTAGTTCAATTACCCTCTTACATATTGATGATCTTGCTCTTCAGTGGTCGAAAGGTACACTGTCACAGGTACACGTTCGCTGGAATAATTATCAGACCAAACTGTAGCTCGAAATGGTTTCCACATAATGTTTATTTGAAAACGCACAAAACAACAAGGAAAGAACGAAACAAACAACGAACCGTGACTACAGAGGTGCAACATGCACTAACTCAAAACCATATCCCATAAAACACAGGTGGGAAAAATGCTACTTAAATATGATCCCCAATTAGAGACAACGATAACCAGCTTCCTCTAATTGGGAATCATACCAAACACCAACATAGAAAATCATAACTAGAAAACCCCCCAGTCACGCCCTGACCTACTCTACCATAGAAAATAAGGGCTCCCTATGGTCAGGACGTGACATACACAGTGTAAAGCTGAATATACAGTATATCTCTGACAATGAAACAAGCATTATACTGTTGAGGCACACAATCCTAAATCACATGTCAATTTGAAAGCAGGTTCCATCTTGATAACATTGGGTGAAGAAAATGAACTGGATAAATGTCAAATCAACTATGATCTTAATTAATATTCCTCCCATTGGACAGGAAGTCATTCAGGCTCTGTCATTCAGCTGTGTGTGTGTACTCGTATGTGTGTGTGTACTTGTGTGTGTGTGTGTACACATAGGTGTGTGTGTGTACTCGTGTGTGTGTGTGTGTGTGTGTGTGTGTACTCGTATGTGTGTGTCGGCATTTGTCGGCAACATATGAAAGTGTGATGGACAACGATACAATGGCAGCTCATCACTCTGAAACCACCAGAAACACCGTAATACAAAGTCCATTGTTTGCCACAACAATAGATAAAAGACATGAGAGAAGCCACACACTGCTACAGTATCAATAGCCTCCTATAATGGGAAAGGGTTTCTTTTGACAGTGTTGAGGCTCCTGAAGTCACTCATGCAAATTGACAATGCATCAGTTAATGCGCTTTTACAGAAGAGGAGCAGCTGCTTATCCATATGTCTGTTTTAAAACAGGGGTTGTAAAACCCCCCAGAAATTCCAGTAGTTCTGAACAGAACCATTTTTTTTCTGTCCCACTGTCTCGACTAGCAAAATGAAGTTCTGAACTGGTTCGAATCCCCCCAAAAGTTATGGTTTATATCGTTCCTTTCTGTTCCTTTTAAAACCTCTGAAATCAAAACGTTTTCACAGTTAGCTCGACAATAAATTACGTCACCAATCAGTGTGGCTAGAGCAGCGCGCTATGCACTATTTACATGCATTGGATAGAGGAGTGTAGGGCGAGAGATGCCACTGACATTTTGTGGGTGGGGAGAGAGCGAGAGAGGGTGGAGGAGTAGTCTTGGCTTGAAGTGCTGGGCATCTTGTTGCTATGACTTGCATTATCTGAATTAGGCCTTTTACAATCTGTTTGCTCACTGTTTATTAATCGTTACTACCCCATTTGTAAATGTTAGTAAGCTAGTTATTCACACATATATATATATCTATATATATGTCCTTAAACATCCTGTGTTGTGTGCTTATTCCTTTACCAGGTACTGCAGGAATTTATACTCATATTCATCTTTTTGTGACAAATTGCCCTGTTATAAAGTTATAAAGTATAAATAGTGCTCACTTTAAGTTTAGGGACTGCAACAATAATTTAATAATGATGACAAAAAGACAGTGAGAGAGTGAGAGAGAGAGATAGAGAGTGAGAGAGAGAGAGACAAAAAGACAGTGAGAGAGAGAGGGAGAGAGAGAGAGAGAGAGAGAGAGAGAGTGAGAGAGACAGAGAGACAGAGAGAGAGAGTGAGAGAGACAGAGAGAGAGAGAGAGAGAGAGAGTGAGAGAGACTGCATTGGACTTTTAGTTAAGTGGTTTGCGGGAACAGCAGCTGTGGCAACATAATACATTTCAATACTGATCTGGGTTAATAAATAACTCTGTATCAGAACACCTGGCCTGGTCTCCAGCGTGATCGCACACCAATGTCAGACTGCCATGAGCTGATTATTCTGTAACTGTTTGCCACAGCCCCAGCCTCTCTCTAAAGGAATCACATAATACACAACAGATTGGCTGTGTATTAAATGGCACGATATTCCCTATACAGTAAGGAAGCAACCTTTGCCTTTAGGGTGCGTGCTTAGTCCCCTCCTGTACTCCCTTTTTTGACTCATCCCATACGCTGCTGCTACTGTTTGTTATTTGTCACTTTATTCGTAATAATACTGTATGTACATGTACCTCAATTACCTCGTACCCCTGCACATCAGTACTGGTACCCCTTGTATATAGCCAAGTTATCATTACTCATTGTGTATCTATTGTTACTTCTATTAGGATATGTTTTACTCTTCTGTTATTTCTCTATCGTTCTCTCTGTGTTGTTGGGAAGGGCCCGTAAGTAAGCAGTCCATGCCTGTTGTAAGAAGTATGTGGCAAATACAATTTGATGGCACGTTAGTCGGCGAGGGAGATAGATCTGAGAATTCCTTGCTCTCTGGTCAGACAACCAATCCAATACCAAGCCATGTATTTTTTATATTTTTGATTTCATTTAACCAGGTAGGCCAGTTGAGAACAAGTTCTCATTTACAACTGCGACCTGGTCAAGATAAAGCAAAGCATTACGACATGTGTGGGTCTCCTTTCTGTGAACAAGGTAGAGAGAGATAGAAGGGAGTGGCGCTGCACTGGTGTGTTCTGTTGTCTAGGATAGTATTACTAGTATATTGGCAGTATCAACAGTTGCCCGTAAACCACATTAGGGATAATAATGACAAATAAGCAATATGTCAGCATAGCATATACTGTAACGGCAACGGTTAAATGCCTCTATTTTGACATATTCTAGTAAGACCATGTTGTTAGGCCTCGTATCGTAATGCGAATTGCTCTGCCTACATTCGCTGGCGCTAACTACAAGGAATCAGCACACAGTGAGCTTCTCGCTGCTGTCATGCAGATTTGAGCTGGGATCCCAAGATGATTTGTGACTGCTTCCTGACCAAAGGCAGTGGGGATGGGATCTGGTTCTAATTGCGTGCTCACATATCTGAGTTACACATGAACTATGTACATATCACCACGGTTCACAAGGAAACAGGCTACCCCGTCCCCTCCCCCTCTCTATTCCTCCCTCCATCTCCCTCCCTCCCTCCACCTCCTTGCCTTCCTTTTTCTCTCTTCCTGTCTATGTGCCTTCCTGATACAATCTCCTGTCTGTCTGTCTGTCTGTCTGTCTGTCTGTCTGTCTGTCTGTCTGTCTGTCTGGGTTCAAATGTGTGCCTTGTTGCCCTGTTGGGAAGGTTAGAGACTGGAGGCTTCAATATCATTAAACTAATTTACTAAAAACAACATGCAGGGTTTGCTAATGAGAAATTCTAATTAATATTCTCATTATTTTCTATAATTGCTTGCAGCCAGTGATTACGACGCGGAGGCGACCCTTACTCCGTACTAGCTATAGATTTGAGATAAAGTTCATTCTCAATCTACCTCAAAACAACTTAAGCTATCATAAGTAATTAGAGTGCCCTTTGATGATAAATATTGCCCCTGTCAACTCATTAAAATTAAGACTATATTATTTTCTACACCATTGTGTTCAATATTGGGCTCCTGAGAGGAGAGGAAAATGTGTTCTTAATCCCATCTGTCTTGTCAAGGCTGACCAGAAAGCCACCAGTCAACTGAAATATAAAAGAAATTCCGGCCAGCATAAATAACACTGAAGTATTCTTGGAATGTAAAGGGTGTCAGTCAAACAGTTAAACTGGTAAAAGTTGTGGTGGTCCAGAGAAAGGAAGAGGAAGTGGTGGTTGGACAGAGATAGAGAGGA
This sequence comes from Oncorhynchus masou masou, assembly GCF_036934945.1. Taxonomy (NCBI): domain Eukaryota; kingdom Metazoa; phylum Chordata; class Actinopteri; order Salmoniformes; family Salmonidae; genus Oncorhynchus; species Oncorhynchus masou. The sequence goes on along the minus strand of NC_088241.1, from coordinate 44,035,585 downwards.
AGGGTGCATTACATTGCATGGCATTCCTTGGTTTATTCTGCTGACTGATGGCTGATGTCATCTGATAGCTTCTTCCAGAAAGGGCTCCCCACAGAAAATGCCTGTTCAGGAAATAGGCCATAGTACTGGTAGACAACTAGGGACAGCTAGGTGTTACAGAGATGAGGAAGAGATGGACTGATGCAGGAGAAGGGAATAGCAACCCATGACAGATTAATTCAGTGCATAGTTTGGCCTTTTGTGTGCTGGGGAAGCAGATGGGGCCTTGCTCACGTCATCTGGACCTGGAGGAGCCAGAGACACCCTGTACAACCCACTGGAGGAGCTCCAGGACTGGGCTCCACTAAGCTGTGAGCTGGGATATCAGAGCAGACCTCCATGAGATGACCAGCCTAGCCAAGTGATGAGATCAGAGAGCGACAGAGCCATCTTAGATGCAACCCTATTCCCTTTTTAGTGTGGTACTTTTGACCAGGGCCCATAGGACTATTGTCAAAAGTAGGGCATAGGAAATAGGGTGACATTTGGGATTACATTTCACATTTTAGTAATTTAGCGGATGCTCTTACCCAGAGTGAGTTACATACTGACTACACCGGGCCTGCCCGTCCGCATGCGCCATCGCGCGCATGTTGATTTTGTCCATCCATATCAGACGCCATCAGGACACGCAGGTTGAAATATCACAACAAACTCTGAGCTTACTATATTAATTTGGGGGCAGGTCGAAAAACATTAAACATTCATGGCAATTTAACTAGCTTGCTTGTTGTTGCTAGCTAATTTGTCTTGGGATATAAACATCGGGTTGTTATTTTACCTGAAGTGCACAAAGTCTTCTACTCTGACAATAAATCCACAGATTAAAGGGTCAACCAAGTTAGTTTCAAGCAATCTCTCCCACTTCAGGCATCTTCTTCTTCTTCTTTGGACTTTATATGGCGGTTGGCAACCAACTTTAAAGTGTATTACCACAACCAACTGGACTGGAGTGTTTAACCTTAGTTCATCGTTCAATCACCCGCGTGCCTATATGCTCCTAAAAACCAAGCGAGCAGTGTGGATGCAATGATTGAATAACATGTATGTGTACATTTATTTTGCAATGCGAGCGTTGTGTTCAGCATTTTACAGTTATTCATCAGCGCAATCATCTTAAGGTAGCTAAGAGAAACAATCACAAATCACAGCTATAGTCAGCAAAGATTCATATTCAATAAGTAGCTATGAGCAAAGTCAGTGCTAATAAGAAAAGTGTTTGTTCAAGAAAGGCAAGGTTTCTTTTACATTCGGGGAAGCAGGGGACGTTGTGGAATTAGTCAAGATACTCTTTGAAGATTCAGCTGGTCCGCTTACCTCTGAAGGTATTGGTGCGATCTCTAATGTTAAGGAAGTCTCAGAGTTTAGAATACCTAATGATGGGCTGCAGAACATTTGATTTACTACTTATTTTTAGAAGCTGTCTATTTACCACCACAAACTGATTCTGGGACTAAGATCGCACTCTACAAGCTGTAGAGGGCCATAAGCAAACAAGAAAATGCACATGCACAATTTAAATCCGTTTTACCTCATTTTTACCAGCATATTACCCGTGCAACTAGAGGCGTATAAACTCTATATCACCTTTACTCCACACACAGAAATGCATACAAGGCCCTCCCTCACCATCCCTTTGGCGAATCAGACCATAACGCTATCCTCCTGCTTCCTGCTTACAAGACAAAACTCAAAGTACTAGTGACGTGCTCAATCCCGAAGTGGTCTGATGAAGTGGATTCTAAGCTACAGGACTGTTTCGCTAGCACAGACTGAAATATGTTCCAGGATTTATTTGATAACATTGAGGAGTTTACCACATCAGGTACTAGCTTAGTTTACAAGTGCACTGATGACATCGTCGGAATTCATGCATTACAGGCAACATCCGCACTGAGCTAAAGACTAGAGCTGCCACTTTCAAGGAGCGGGACAATAATCCGGACGCTTAAAAGAAATCCCGCTACATCGATGGATGTGGAAGGGCTTGCAAATTATTACGAATTACAAAGGGAAACCTAGCCGCAAGCTGCCCAGCGACACAAGCCTATCAGACGAGCTAAATGCCTTCTATGCTCGCTTCGAAGCAAGCAAAGCTGAACCATGCATGAGACCACGATACGGCAACTGCAAGGCCCCGTAAGGAAAATTCACATGAATTTCACATGTACTCTTATGTGAAGTTAATGTGACAACATGTAAAGGAAACATGTGATAACATGAAACTACAAATGAAAATATGATCTCATGTGAAATAACATGGGGATGCAAAATTTCAACATGCAATACCATGAAAATACACGTGACAATATTTGAACGTTTTTCACATGTGAAAGTGCAAATGACTCATGTAATTCATTGGAGATGAAAATATGTAATTTTCCTAACATGTGAAAAGGTGGTGTTAACATGTGAACTTTAAATGTAATACATGTGACCATATAGTTCCACACGTGAACAACTGACCTTACGTGTCTCTTTCGTTTTAACATGTAAACATTTCAGGTGAAATCATGCGATTTTCAAAATCATGTGGTTTTTTCCGTGAGGCGCTACAGAAGGTGATGAGTATGGCCCAGTACATCACTGGGGCCCAGCTCCCGGCCATCCAGGACCTCTATACCAGGCAGTGTCAGAGGAAGGACCCAAATATTGCGAAAGACTCCACCCACCCAAGCCATAGACTCTTCTCTCTGATACTGCACGGCAAGCGGTACCAGTGTACCAAGTCTGGAACCAACAGGACCCTGAACAGCTTCTACTCCCAAACCATAAGACTGCGAAACAAGACTGCTCAACAAAACTGCTCAACAAGACTTTTAAATAGTTCATCAAATGTCTACCCGCTGCTGCTACTGTCTATTATCTATCCTGCTGCCTCGTCACTTTAACCCTACCTATATTTACATACATAGCAATTACCTCGTTCCCCTGCACATCGACTCGATATTGATACTTTCTACTGCCTATATATAGCCATGTTATTTTCTACTGCCTGTATATAGCCATGTTATTTTCTACTGCCTATATATAGCCTTGTTATTTTCTACTGCCTCTATATAGCCATGTTATTTTCTTCTGCCTATATATAGCCATGTTATTTTCTACAGCCTCTATATAGCCATGTTATTTTCTACTGCCTATATATAGCCATGTTATTTTCTACTGCCTATATATAGCCTTGTTATTTTTACCCGGCATTGTTATTTGTAATTCACTGCGCATTTATTACTTTTGTCACTATTTCTATTTTATTTTTATTTTTTTATCTGTTGAAAAAGGGCCGTAAGTAAGCATCTCACAGTCTACACCTGTTGTTTACGATAGCATGTGACAAATACAATGTCATTTAATTTGATTGATTTTAGCATAATATGCTGTATTTGTTAAGGATGGCTTGAAACATGGGTGTGCTGTGCATGGTTGCGGTGGGTGAACTGTTCAAGAACATCAATATGTGGGTGTTGTATTTGTTGATGTTTGCAGGTATATCACAGCACACTAGACTTCTAGATGTACTCAGAGCAGAGAGGAATGCATAACTTGATTTGTGCAAATATATTATTTGTGCTCCCATTGTGTTACTCGATACAGTCCTGATTGATAGGTGTGCTTTCCTATGTCCAGGAGAGGCGGCAAAATGAATAGTGGAATGTTAAACATATGTTACGTTGACTACTGTGATAATTTCTACTAAGGTCAAGCCAGGCGATCTCCTTTCCTTTACCAAGTAGCACAGGAAAACACTTTTCCCAGAATCCTCTACTGTTCTACTTTCATTTTTTTTTTTTGCCATTTGTGTATTTTCCTATTTATCTCTCTCTGTATGTCTGTTTGTTAGGAGCACAAACTGTTTTGCATTCGCTCACATACACACTGAGCATAAATATTGGATTAAGTAAACAAATCACCGCTGAATGGTATTGAAGGAGCTGCCCTCTGAGCCGGGAGGAATGCCACTGTCGCAGTCTGCTACATTCTGCCTCCGACTCAACAACACATGAAAAAAAGAGTGCAAGAGAGAGAGAGAACGAGCAAGAGAAAGAGAGAGCGAGAGAGATGAAAGAGCAAGAGAGAGACGGGGGGAATGAAATGGTACTTAATCCGCCCAGAGCGTTATCTCGTAGGTGTTTTGCAAACTCTGCTCTTCCGAAAACTTTTAAATCAGGCCAGGCCTTCATATAGGATGAGGTGAGGTAAACTTTAGCCCAGTAAAGGATGAGGTGAGGTAAACTTTAGCCCAGTAAAGGATGAGGTGAGGTAAACTTTAGCCCAGTAAAGGGGGTTAGTTTGTGTCCTACTCAACCCTGCATTTAACACCTTAGCCTCCAATCCTGAGTCTTACACGCACTAGGCATATTAGAGTACCTACATTAAAAGCACAGAACTCAAGATTTAGGTTTCCAATATAATCCACAGAGACTGTCACAGTACCAAAAAAACTTAACTCTCTGTCTGAGATACTGAGGGAGTCATTTCTTTACGGATGCTGAGGTCTGCGCTGCACCAAAAACAAAGCAAAACATGACAGATCAAACCAGACGTCCTCCTGGAGAAATAACTTCATCTTCATCCTTCTGCACCGCAGAGACGTGTGGATGTAGAGCCGCTGCCCAGCAGGAATGACCTTTCTGTGAGTCCACATATCCAGATCTCCCTGCCTCCCTGACCCCCCCCCCCCTTCCCCCAGTTTAAACCAGAATAAATAAGTCAGTTTAAACCAAAATAAATAATGAGAACGGATGACTCAGGAACAATTGGATTTGATGTCATTTCACCCACTACAATTAGCACTAAAACTGCAACCCCTAAACCATGTAATACATCCATAGGTATATAGTGACATTAATTTTGTGTTGGCATAGTCTTTAGATGTTTTCCTGACTAAATTAGAATAGATTACCTATACATAATGCTCCAGGCTGTAATAGGAACAAATCATAGCCCTGCCCCCGTGGTATCAGGTGTCCTTCAGTTTAATGATCCAGTATTATGTTGACTGTGTTCCAAAAGCCACCCTGTTCCCTTTCTTGTGCACTACTGTTGAAGAAGGTGCACTATATAGGGAATAAGGTGCCATTTGGGATACACATGTGATCTTACTGACTGGCTCCAGGATCGGGTGGCGGTGGCGATCCTGTTACTGCTCTGTGCCTCGTTCCCCAGAGAAAGGCGTCGGTTGGTTGTTTTATTGGCGCTCAGCGTTGATGTTGTTGTCATCCCAAATGGCACTCTATCCCATATATACTGCACTATTTTTGACCAGAAGTCCACAACCCTATGGGTCAAAATGTGTGTACCAAATATGGAATAGGGTGCAATTTAGGATGCAGCTGTGGAGAGATGTTTAAGAGGGGAGATTCCCAGCTGATTAATCGAGAGTACGTCCCTCACGCGAGATTATTCTTCATTTAGGACCTTGGAGAGGGAGAGGGGGCTATCATTAAGGAGGCTGAATGAGTATGGTGAGGCCGGGCATGGAGGTTTATTGACCCGACGTGTGTATTTTGTTGCATGCGTGCATGTGTGTGTGTGTGTGTGTGTGTGTTTATGATCTTGCTCATATATGTATCAGACAGGGTGTGAGGCTACAGGCTATAGCTGTACCAGTCTGACAGGTCTAGAGAGGGATGTCCTCTCCCGTCTCCCAGCCCGTCGTTAGCAACACCACACACCATCTGGTATACCAGGGCCCGGGCGACACTCAGCATCTCAACCAGGTAATGGCTAAGTCCTTCTGACAACAGTGTGAGACACACATTAGATCAGAGTAGGGGCCATTCAAAGCAGCTGACTCCCTGTGGTCCTGCATTATGAGAAACGGATGTCAGGGCCAAATGAGATACGCAGTAGGAGGACAATTCTTTCATTATGTTACAAATCTCCACAGACCCTCCAACTATTCAACATCTCCTCACATCTCCCAAATGCATTGTGGCAATTCATAACCATGACTGGCTTTCTCTGCATGCAGGCCGTAACCACTTCACTAGCTACTGCAATACAATGTGTCTGAGAGGGGGTCGAGGTTACAGATACACAGGCTCTCATGATTCCCTACTTCCAGGATCATATTTGCTTTGGGTAAGGAGATGGGTCTGGACATATACCAATGCACAGAGGTTCCTGATTGTACTGTGATCGCCTCATGCCTGGTGAATATAACTTACAATCCATGGAGACATAGTATGCATCCCAAATGGCACCGTATTATCTTTATAGGGCACTACTTTTGATCAGGGCTCAGGTCAAACGTAGTGCACTGTATAGGGAATGGAGTGCCATTTGAGGCACATCCATGAAAACAAACACACCAAGTCCTGCTGTTGGGATTGCCATCAGGAGGAAAGGAGGAGGGAGAGAGAAAGAGAGAGAGAGAGAGAGAGAGAGAGAGAGAGAGAGAGAGAGAGAGAGATAAGACCTGGAGTGATTGACTGAAATGGAGGATGGGGGGAAGGAGGGAGGGGCATAAGGATTGGAGGAATGGGAAGGAGGGGGTATAATGGCTTGGGGGAAGGTCTTAGTGGCCTAGTGATAAGATTTGAGCAGAGCTTTAGTACAGTGAAGTTCATATCGGACCCCTAAGGAGTGTGAGGTGTGGTGGTGAAGGTGTGAGCGGAGCATGGTTAGGGACCCAGACCGTCCAGTCCACCCCCATTCAATGTCAACGCAGACCGCTCCAAGCCTCCAGCATAGAAGCAAACGAATAGTCAATGCAATCACCCCAAAAACATTGTGTCCATCCATCCGGAAAATATGGTGCTGCCCAATCTCTTTCTGTTTGGCCAGGGCATGCCTTCAGTGAGGGGTTATCAGGCGAAGCAGAGATGGGCATGATGCGGCCTTGGTCAGGCCAGAGCAGGACTGTGTGGCAAGGTCCTGGGAGAGAGGAGAGAAGCTAACACTACTAATGATATCTCTAAATTGTATTGGGGAGATGGCTCCGGGGGGAACGCCTGTCGAATGGAATGTTCAAATTTTTGTTAGCGAGTCCTGAGGCGTAGCTGTAGCTCTCTCTCTCTCTCTCGCTCTCTCTGTCCATGATTGCTTTTCCCTGCTATCTGCTGGCAGCAGCTCTGTTTGTGCAGCGTCTCTGAATGTCAAAAACAGCCTGTTAATTTTATGATCTGTCACACGTCTGCTTTTCGGCAGACAGGCAGGAAGCCACTGGCTGGATGGCGTCTGGGGCAGAGCCGGACTCCTTATCACACTCCTCACTCCTCTGCTCCTAGTCCACCTTCTGCCTTCTGCCTTCTGCCTTCTGCCTTCTGCCTTCTGCCACAGTGGAGTCACATCACCCGTTTGTCGGTCAATGCGGAAAGCAGGGCAGAATAGTGGAATTGATCTCTACACACTGTCTGCGTCCCAAATTAAAACCCTATTCCCTCTATAGAGCACTACTTCTGGTCATCGGTCCATTTGGGATGCACACACTATCAGGAGCTATCAGGAATGAGGGGTTAGCTCATAGAGGAAGAAGTTCATCTTTTGTGTATTTGTTAGAACAAAGTCAGTGTTTTGCTTGGGGACTGGGGACTCCTATTGACCTACACCTGATTTAGATGGAGATAGTATAGAAAGTATTTTGTCCCATGTTTTGCTCCTTACTCTACGGTCTATATTACATCATCATAAATGTCTTCACTTCAATCTGCATCAATCACTTGTTCCTAGCAGTGCTAGAGGTAAAATTGCTATTGTCTTTTAGAGTGATAAAATCCTGTTGAGTGTCTATCCATCTATACATTCACTCTACATTGTGAAGTGAGCACTGCAGGGAGAGAAGCGAGGGGCACTTTCATCAGAGAAATTAGCTCTATTCTACAGGACACTTCCTCCTCCGTCACCAGGCCCTCCTGGGAGACCATTCGTCAAGCTGTACTCCTCTGACTGTCCCTGTATGTGTCCATGTGTAAAGGACATCACACTGCTTGCTTAGCGAGTACCACTTCCTTCCGATTCGGCCCGCACTTGGCGCAGACTCGGGACCTCTGCCTCACACGTGACCTCTCCTCAAGCGTCTTAACCGTCTTAACCGGTCGCACCACCTCAAAAGCCCCCCAACGAGGCGACGCAAGAGGAACCGTTTATGCTGTAGGAGTACGTTTCACACATCCCCCATGTGCTACACATGCATGCGTGTGGGTGCATGTCTCTCTGTGTGTTCGCAGCATGAAACGCTAACAAACATGATGATAAGAGAAAACGAGGCCATGTTTGAGGCAATAACCCATCTCTGTATGAACAGAGCTGGAGATCCCAGACAGTAGAAGAACAAAGTAATCACTTAAAAGCTAGGGATACTGAAGTCCATGCCACCATTTAGAAAACATGTGTGTGTTTATGTGAAGCTCTTCTGTTCTCCCTGGAACTATTACCCAGAGGAGTTTTAGGATATGCTTGTCCAAGGAAAATCAACTTTCCCTTTTCAAGAAGACTAGGGACATTCTGGTAATGCAAGCACTTTGTGGAATAACTAGTAATCCTCTAATCATTGGAAGGAGCTTCAACAGTATGATACTGTATCCCTCTGTACCCACCTCCTTCCTCTCAGGCAAATAGAGAACAGGTGAACAGAACAGTATGGCAATCGAAACCCCATCCACTGAACTTGAGCCACAGCCACAAAACTAAGGGAGGATTTGTCATAAATCAAGATAGTCAAACTCCTCAATTCAAAGCATACCGAGGAGCTGGAATCAAACAATGTCATTCAGGGAAACATGCTGATGATATGCAGAAAGCAATCTGCCCTTAAATAACTTACAGATTTCTTTAAAAGAGGAATAGCAGCAAAGCGCAAGTCAAAACAGAAACCATTCCTTCTGCTGCATGTTAAGAGTTCTGGGTGACTATGATTCATTGGAAACACATTTCTACTGTGGAAACATGGATTGGGTTGTGTCGCAAATTGCACCCTATTTCCTATATAGTGCACCACTTTTTGACAGTCAAAAGCAGTGAACTATACTGAACAACAATATAAACGCCACGCAACAATTTCAAAGATTTTACTGAGTTACAGTTTGTTTAATAACGAAATCAGTCAGCTGAAATGAATTCATTAGGCTTAATCTATGGATTTCACGTGGTTTACGGTTGTACTGCCAAATTCTCTACATTTTTTGGAAGCTTATGGTAGAGAAATGAACATTCAATTCTCTGGCATCAGCTCTGGTGGACATTCCTGTAGCCAGCATGCCAATTGCACGCTCCCTCAAAACTTAAGACATCTGTTGCAGTGTGATGTGTGACAAAAACGGTACATTTTAAAGTGGCCTTATATTGTCCCCAGGACAAGGTGCACCTATGTAATTAGCATGCTGTTTAATCAGCTTCTTGATATGCCACACCTGTCAGGTGGGTGGATAATCTTGGTAAAGGAGAAATGCTCACTATTAGGGATGTAAACAAATGTGTGTACAAAATATGAGAAAAGAAAAGCTTTTTGTGTGTATGGAAAATTTCAGGGATTTTTTATTTCAGATGTATATTTTTGTTCAGCATACAGGACATAGGGGGGCATTTGTGGTGAATGATATTGCGTGACAAATCAGAGCCCTGGCCTCTGTCCCAAATGGCACCCCATTCCCTATGGTCCCTGGTCAAAAGTAGTGCACTGTAGAGGGAATAGGGTGCCATTTGGGACGTAGCCCTGGTGTGGGCGATGATTTATTAGGCCCGAGTATGCCGGCAAGGCCGCAGCCGCAGTCACCACGACAACAAAGAGGTGGTCGTCAGCAGGCATTCCTAAGGCCTCCGTTCCCTTGGACCGCTAATGGAAGACAGAGAGAGAAGAGAGAGAGAGTGGGGAGGGAGGGAGGTAAGAGAGGGAGAGAAAAAGAGAGAGAGGGAGGTTGTTGGAGATGTTTACAACAGAAGGTATGACTTAAAATGAGATGAAGTTCTCAATGAAGATGCCATATCCTTTGGGAGTGATTTTATTTAATACATTGTGCTAGGTGCTATAAAAGCAGTCCAACACATTCCCAACCATATACTTGGTTCACAGTTTAACACACCTCAAAATGCTCTGTAGCTTTTCTAATATCACAGATACGCATTGAACATGTGTGGTTTATGTGTGTGGTTTACAACCAAATATGGCATGTTAAATATGCTGCATGTAACGCACAAATACACACACACCAGTGTCTACTACATAAATCTACATTCCTCGCCTTAAACTGAACCCCCCCCCCCCCCAACGATTCCCACAACATACTTATTCACAATAACCCTGACCCTGTAATTAGAGGCATGGAGGCAATAGCCTGGACCACAGGGACAGGGGGTTCCCTTAATCATCCAACCCAGCCTACAGTACCACCCTGGTGGCCTGATTTCCAGCCCACCTGCCCCTAGGCAGAGGAAGGACTGTGTGACCACCATAACCAGTTGTTTATCTTAAACTGCTCTTCGGGAAGAAGGGTGGCATGATATGTTTTGTGGCGAGCACTTCTTCTGGCATCTGCCCCTCCACCCTCTGTCCTCCACCCTCTATCATTTCCTCCCTTCGCCCTCTTTAAATATATTTAAGTATCAAAAGTAAATGTCATTTCTAAAATATACTTAAGTATCTGAAGTAAAAGTAAAAGTACGAATCATTTCAAATTCCTTACATTAAGCAAACCAGAGTTTGTTTAGTTTTTACTTATTTACGGATAGCCAGGTGCACACTCCAACACTCAGACATAATTTACAAACAAAGAATTTTGTGTTTAGTGAGTCCGCTAGATCAGATCTTAATACGTGAGTGAATTGGACAATTTTCCAGTCCTACTAAGCATTCAAAATGTAACAAGTACTTCTGGGTGTCAGGGAAAATGAATAGAGTATAAAAGCACATTATTTTCATGAGTGAGGTAGGTAGTTTTCCCCCGTTGATACGTTGTGCAGACCGCACCACCCCCTGGAGAGCCTTGTGGTTGTGGGCGGTGCAGTTGCCGTACCAGGTGGTGATACAGCCCGACAGGATGCTCTCGATTGTGCATCTGTAGACGTTTGTGAGGATACTGTAGTGGAGCAAAAGTAAAAGTTGTCCAAAATATAAATAGTAAAGTAAAGATACCCCCCAAAAGACTTAAATAGTACTTTAAAGTATTTTTACTTATGTACTTTACACCACTGGGTAGGTAGTATCTGAGCTTGTCCAATAAGAATACAGGTTTGAATTTTCTGTAGCGATACATATTGCTACTGTGTGACCTACTGAATACAACCCAGGTGCCATGCCCCGCCTATCCAAAACAATAATGAGATGGGAGTGGGTGGAGTGTACTCTATTCTATATAGAGTATACTGAAATGGAGGGGCGCTTATACAGAATATATATATATATCTTCAAAGAGAACATTCCCATAATCTGGCTCTATTATGCTGTTCATGATAACTTGTTTGACTGCCTAAACCGCTTGGTGGCTACCACTGCTAAGATCAGACCTTAATTCAATAAAACATTTTTCTCTTCTGGATACATGATCCATGACGAGCCTTGTGTCTGGATTTTAGGAGTGGAGAGGCGAGGACTGGAGGCATGTTTTTGGGGGTTTCTTTGATTTCCAGGAAATATACTGTGCATAATGAGACTGTTATGCTTCTCTGTGTCTCTGACTTCAATAAAGGAAGAGGAAAACAAAGAACGTAAGAGACAGCCCCAAGCATATCTCCTCTCAGGGTATGACGACTGCAATTCTTCACTACCACACACACACTGTGCTACCGGTACATACACACCACATGTGAATTGTTAACACATACCAAATTCCATTGTAATTGTTAATACATATCAAAGTTGATTGTTTTCCCTCGAAAGCTAATTTAATTCCAAATCAAATCAAATTGTTTTGGTCACAAATACATGGCTAGCAGATGTTAATGCGAGTGTAGCGAAATGCTTGTGCTTCTAGTCCGACAGTGCAGTAATATCTAAGGGGATGGAATAAGAATATGTACATATAAATATGCTGATGTGCGATGGCCATGCGGCATAAGCAAGATGCAATAGATGGTATAAAATACAGTACATACATATGAGATACATACATACATAGGATATGTAAACATTATTAATGTGGCATGATTTAAAGTGACTAGTGTTACCATTATTAAATCAATTTATTAAAGTGGCCAGCGATTTGAGTCTGTATGTTGGCATCAGCCTCTCTATGTTAGGGATGGCTGTTTAACAATCTGATGGCCTTGAGATAGAAGCTGTTTTTCATTCTCTCGATCCCAGCTTTGATGCACCTGTACTGACCTCGCCTTCTGGATGACAGCAGGGTGAACAGGTAGTGGCTCGGGTGGTTGTTGTCTTTGATGATCTTTTTGGAATTCCTGTGACATCAGGTGCTGTAGGTGTCCTGGAGGGCAGGTAGATTGCCCCCGGTGATACGTTGTGCACACCGCACCACCCTCTGGAGAGCCTTGCGGTTGTGGCCGGTGCAGTTGCCGTACCAGGTACAGCCCGACAGGGTGCTCTCGATTGTGCATCTGTAGACGTTTGTGAGGATTTTAGGTGACAAGCCAAATTTCTTGAAGAGGCGCTGTTGCTTTTTCTTCACCATGCTGTCTGTGTGGGTGGACCATTTCAGTTTATCCGTGATGTGTACGCGAGGAACTTAAAACTTTCCACCTTCTTCACTCCTGTCCCATCAATGTGGATAGGGGGGCTGCTCCCTCTGCTGTTTCCTGAAGTCCATGATCATCTCCTATATTTTGTTGACGTTGAGTGAGAGGTTATTTTCCTGACACTACACTCCGAGGGCTCTCACCACTCCCCTGTAGGCTGTCTAGTCGTTGTTGGTAATCAAGCCTACCACTGTACTGTCGTCTGCTAACTTGAAGATTGAGTTGGAAGTTTGCAAGATCATGCAGTCATGGGTGAACAGGGAGTATAGGAGAGGGCTGAGAACGCACCCTTGTGGGGCCCCAGTGTTGAGGATCAGCGGGGTGGAGATGTTGTTTCCTACCTTCACCACCTGGGGGGCGGCCCGTCAGAAAATCCAGGACCCAGTTGCACAGGGTGGGGTCAAGACCCAGGGATTCAAGCTTAGTGATGAGTTTGGAGGGTACCATGGCATTGAACACTGAGCTATAGTCAATGAACAATAATCTTACATAGCTATTCCTCTTGTCCAGATGGTATAGGGCAGTGTGATAGCGATTTCATTGTCTGTGGACCAATTGGGGCTGTAAGCAAATTGGAGTGGGTCTAGGGTATCAGGTAGGATGGAGGTGATATGATCCTTGACTAGTCTTTCAATGCACTTCATGATGACAGAAGTGAGTGCTATGGGGCAAAGGTATTTAGCTCAGGTACCTTAGCTTTCTTGGGAACAGGAATAATGGTGGCCATCTTGAAGCATTTGGGGACAGCAGAATGGGGTAGGGATTGATTGAATATGTCAGTAAACACACCAGCTAACTGGTCTGCACATGCTCTGCGGATGCAGCTGGGGATGCAGTTTGGGCCGGCAGCCCTGCGAGGGTTAGCGTGTTTAAATGTTTTACTCACATCAGCCATGTTGAAGGAGAGCCCACAGTTGTTGGTAGCGGGCCGTGTTGGTGGCACTGTATTGTCTTCAAAGAAAGCAAAGAAGTTTGTCTGGGAGTGATTTGAGCCGCTGAATTGCGACTCTACTTGGTGTCTCTATTCTGATGCTTTGCTTGTATGATTGCCTTGCGGAGGGAATAGCTACACTGTTTGTATTCGGTCATGTTTCCAGTCGCCTTGCCATGATTAAATGCGGTGGTTCACGGTTTCTGGTTAGGGAAGGTTATATTAGTCACAGTGGGACCAACATCTCTAATGCACTTCCTAATAAACTCACTCGCCGAGTCAGCATATCCATCAATGTTATTGTCTGAGGCTACCCGGAACATATCCCAGTCCACGTGATCGAAGCAATCTTGAAGTGTGAAATCCGATTGGTCAGACCAGCGTTAGATAGACCACAGCACGGGCACGACCTGTTTTAGTTTCTGCCTATAGGAGGGGAGCAACAAAATGGAGTCATGGTCAGATTTGCCAATAGGAGGGCGGGGTAGGGTCTTGTATACATCATGGAAGTTAGAGTAGCAGTGGTCCAATGTTTTGCTCGAGCGGGTGCAACAATCAATGTGCTGGTAGATTTTAGGCAACCTTGTTCTCAAATTAGCTTTGTTAAAATCCCCAGCTAAAATAAATGCAGCCTCAGGATATATGGTTTCAAGTTTACATAGAGTCCAGTGAAGTTCTTTCAGGGTCGTCGAGGTGTCTGCTTGGTGGGGGATATACACGGTTGTGACTATAATCAAAGATAATTATCTTTGAAGGTAACGCGGTTGGCATTTGATTGTAAGGAATTGTTGGTCAGGTGAACAAAAGGACTTGAATGCCTGTATGTTGTTATGATTACACCATGAGCCGTTAATCGTGAGGCACACACCTCCGCCCTTCTTCTTAGCAGAGAGATGTTTGTTTCTGTCGGTGCGATGCATGAAAAAACCCGGTGGCTGTACCGACTCTGACAACATATCCAGAGTGAGCCATGTTTCCATGAAACAGAGAATGTTACAATCTCTGATGTTTCTCTGGAAGGCAACTCGTGCCCTAATTTCGTTCACATTGTTGTCTAGAGACTGGACATTGGTGAGTAATATGCTCGGAAGCGGTGGATGGTGTGCCGCTCTGTCTGCCTCTCCTGTGGCGATGACGTTGTTTTGGGTCGGCCTCTGGGATTAGAACCCACGTCCAGGGCGGAGGTCCAAAGAAAGATTCCACTTCAGGAAAATCGTATTACTGGTCCGAATGTTGGTAAGTTGACGTCGCACTTATATCCAATAGTTCTTCCCGGCTGTATGTAATAAGATTTAAGATTTTCTTGGCTAACAAAGTAACAAAGTCATACATAAAAAATAAAAAGAAATAGTGCATAATTTCCTAAGGACCTGAAGTCTTGAGTGTATTATACAAAGTTGAGATTTCAATTGAAGTGTAGAAATAAAGGTGAACTCAATCATTAACACAGCCATGGTGGTGTAGCAGGAAGATCGGAATCCTGTGAGCCAAGAACTTGTGAGTTCAAATCCTAGGTAAGAGTATGTTGAGTAATAGTTACTGTGGAAATATAAAATAGTACTGAGTGTCAAATATGCAAGTTGAAAACACTGTGTCTATTTTATGGCGTTTAATTAAATTGTTTTTTCTTTCAAAAAATAAGGAAATGTCGAAGTGACCCCAAACTTTTTGTATGTTTGTGGGGGGAAAACCTACTATTATCTCCCTATAAACTGGTCAGGATCCCGCTATACTGCCTACTGTATGTTGTTCCTACTGTGCGTGCTGGGGGGGGGGGGGGGTACTGTCACGCCTGCTCCCGCTCTCACTCTCTGGTACTTGAAGTTGCCCTTCATTACGCGCACCTGCTACCATCATTACGCGCATCAGCACTCACTGGACTGACCTGGACTTCTTCACCTTGGTGATTTCCCTCCCTATTTCTGTCTGCTCCTCAGCTTGTTCCCTGTGTCAGCATTAACGTCGTTATGTGTTCATGCTCAGATGCTGTACTGTCCTCTGTCCGTTGCTAATGAAATGTTCTCCCTGTATCTGCTTCTCGTCTACCAGCGTTGATCCTTACTTCTACAAGCTTGGCATACCTGTATTTTGGGAGTTTCTCCCATTCTTCTCTGCAGATCCTCTCAGGCTTTGTCAGTTTGGATCAGGAGCATTGCTGCAGAGCTATTTTCAGGTCTCTCCAGAGATGTTCGATCAGATTCAAGTCCGGGCTCTGGATGCTCCACTCAAGGACATTCACTTGTCCCAAAGACAGTCCTGCGTTGTCTTGGCTATGTACTTGGGGTCGTTGTCCTGTTGGAATGTGAACCTTCACCCCAGTCTGAGTTTCTGAGCGCTCTGGAGCAGGTTTTCATCAAGGACCTCTCTCCTTTTCTCCGTTCATCTTTCCCTCGATCCTGACTAATCTCCCAGTCCCTGCCGCTGAAAAACATCCCCACAGCATGATGCTGCCACCACCATGCTTCTCTGGTGCTTGGCTTTCAGGCCAAAGAGTTCAATCTTGGTTTCATCATGCAGAGAATCTTGTTTATATGTCCTTTAGGTGCCTTTTGGCAAACTCCAAGTGGGCTGTCATGTGCCTTTTACTAAGAAGTGGCTTCTATCTGGCCACTCTACCATAAAGGACTGATTGGTGGAGTACTGCAGCAATGATTTTCCTTCTGGAAGGTTCTCCCATCTCCACAGAGGAACTCTGGAGCTCTGTCAAAGTGACTATCGGGTTCTTGGTCACCTCCCTGACCAAGGCCATTCTTCCCCGATTGCTCAGTTTGGACGGGCGACCAGCTCTAGGAAGAATCTTGGTGGTTCCAAACTTCTTCTATTTAACAATGATGGAGGCCACTGTGTTCTTGGGGACCTTCAATGCTGCAGACATTTTTTGGTACACTTCCCCAGATCTGTGGCTCTATGGGCAATTCTTTCAACCTCATGGCTTGGTTTTTGCTCTGACATGCACTGTCAACTGTGGGACCTTATATAGACAGGTGTGTGCCTTTCCAAATCATGTCCAATCAATTGAATTTACCACAGGTGGACTCCAATCAAGTTGTAGAAACATCTCAAGGATGATCAATGGAAATAGGATGCAGCTGAGCTCAATTTTGAGTCTAATAGCAAACGGGCTGAATACTTAAGTAAATAAGGTATTTAGTATTGTATTTTTTGTAAACATTTTTAAAAACCTGTTTTCGCTTTGTCATTGATGAGATTGATGAGGAAAACAATTAATTTAATCAATTTAAGTGTAAGGCTGTAACGTAACAAAATATTTAAAAAAAGGTAAGGGGTCTGAATATTTTCTGAATGAACTGTAGATTCAGTGTTATAGGCAAATAGTTATTTGAAATTGAACCCCAAAATATCATGGATAAGGAGAACAACAGATCTTTGAACATTACGGCTCAGCTGGAAAAACAGACAGTACCTCACAGAGATGTTTGAATAAGTTCTCTTACCTTCTGAGTTGTGGCCAAAAGGATGTCTGGGTCCAAGCTGAGAGAGACGGGTCAAGAGGTCAGGTTGTCAGGAAGCCATTGTGTCTTTTCTTTAATATTCAGAGGTTGACTTTGCTTGGGAAGTAATCTAATTCTGTCGCTATCAATTGATTAAGCTATTAACTTTTTGTACAAAATAAGATGTTTAAAACCGGACAGCATTTTGGGAAACACTTATTAAAGCTGACTTTTTTCTGAATCGGTAGGTCTAACTTTTGAAGGTACTCAGATTGTCACGTCCTGACCTCAGTTACTTTTTTACGTCTCTATTTTGGTTTGGTCAGGGCGTGAGTTGGGGTGGGCATTCTATGTTTTTCATTCTATGTTTTGTTCTGTGTGCTGTATTTCTATGTGTTTGGCCTGGTATGGTTCCCAATCAGAGGCAGCTACCTATCATTGGAGGTAGCCTGTTCCCACCTGTGTTTGTGGGTGGTTGTTTCCTGTTTTTTGTTTTTTGACCTTATACAGGACTGTTTCGTGTCGTTCACACTCTTTGTTGTTTTTTTGTCAATCACTGTTCAGTTTATTTAATTAAATTTACAATGAACACTTACCACGCTGCGTGTTGGTCCAATGATTCCTATTCCTCATCATCAGACGAAGAGGAGAGTCGTTACACAGATTCCTAATGACGTTGCAGATTTAATTATTTGCAAAAGGAGACAGTTTCTTTGCAAACACACTGATTTGGCTTTGGAGAAATATGATATGACCTCATGGGCCTATCTCTCTGTCCGTTCTTAACCTGTAATTTGGGTAATGTGTGTGGTATTAAAAAAAGATTACTCTTATAAGTAAAACTACGTAGAATTGCATGAAATGTTTATAAAAGTCAAGCTTTTCTTGGACCTGCAAATACGATGATAGATTAATGCAATGTTTTTACTAAAGGAGATCTTTCCACGCCTGCTCTTGTCCACTGTGGTCTGCGAACCCACAGCCATCTGTCTGAGAAGTGAGGGTAAACGGTAGACATGTTCTCTGCTATCCACTTTGTTTTAATTATTATTTTGGGTAAAGGGGAGGGTCACTTGTTATTTTTTTAAAGGGTTCAATTAGGGTTTAAATATATTTTGCTGAAGGAAGGGCCGTCCATTTTCGTTTCAGAGGTCCAATTTTCTCAATGTAAGCCTTATTATAAATAATGTTCACTCCCTTAGATACAAAGAAGAATACCATTAATACAATGCAATTCTAAAGAATAGAGAAATTACTTGCATTGCTAAACTAAATTACACAGCTTTTTATGCATTTCATAATAACCAAATGTAGCCTATAACCTATAAGCCCTGCATGACCCCAATGCATTTAAAAAACGATACAATGTGTGGGCCAGTAGAAATTCTGTTTGGGCCAGTGGATTTTGATCAACATTTTTGTAACTTTTGTAGAGTTGGTTATATTTGGCACCTTGTTCTTTTTTCTTCCCTTGCCTTCTTTGCCTTTTTTAATAGCAGCGTTAGAAGCCATTCAACACAGCTCTTCATGATTTCATTTGTTCTTTATCTTTATATTTATCACACTACATTCGCAGCCTAAATTAATTTTGGAACATAGAGATTTCACAAGAATAGTCTATGAAATGAGACACCTACTGTTGGCATATGATCGATGTAATAGAGTGTGTATTTTTTTGGCGGGTCCGCAACAATGTTTTGGGGCTTCAGGCACGGCATTGGTCGATGATAGCATGTATCATGTTCGTATGGTATATGCAGTCATTATAGAAACCATGTATAACCTTCTTGCGCATACATGTGTGTGTGTGAGGGTGTGAGAGCATGTGGGCCAGCATGCATGTTTATGTGCCTTGTATTAGTGAGGGAACGTGTACAATATGGCTTATTTTCTGTCATATCATCCAATCTTTATGAATCTTAACTATTCCCAAAGCAATGCAAAAATTACAATATCAAGTCTTCTCAATATCAACTTTCCTGTCCACAGAATAATTGCCACAGCTGTATGCATGCATCATTGATTACAGATATCCGCAAGAGAGAAGAAGAGAGGATTTGTTTTTGCTGCATTGCTAATTGAAGTATAGCTTTTTGGGAGGAGGGAAACAGAGGAACTCTAATGACAATCAAGCAAGTGGAATTAGCCACACTGCTACCAGGTGCTAAGCCAAATACCAGCTACACGATCAGGGAGATGGAGAAAAGGATCAGATATTAATAAGCTAGCACTCTTTACTATAATAGTACAAAATGAGCACTACTACCCATACACTGTCTTAATGAGATATCTTTACCCACTCTCCTTCCCACAAAATGACCGCCTCTTATTAAACTGGCCAATCGTAATCACTCTCATTCAAAGTTTGGTTGCAGAGGAGAGTTTGATTTTTATTTTAACTCGGCAAGTCAGCTAAGAAAAAATTCTTATTTTCAATGACAGCCTAGGAACAGTGGATTAACTGCCTTGTTCAGGGGTAGAACAACAGATTTGTACCTTATCAGCTCGGGGATTCAATCTTGCAACCATTTCAGTTACTAGTCCAATGCTCTAACCACTAGGCTATGCTGCTATTGCTGTGAACCAAGTGGTTATGAGGTCAATCGAGGAGGAAGAGGAGTGATCAGGCAGAAAGGAAGACCTATTTCAGATCTAAAGATCTCTTTTTTTATGTTTCCACAAGATGACCACAGCAGCTGGTTTATTTCTAGGTTATACAAGGTAGCATAAAACAGGTAGGAATATCTATACATTTTTGAAACCTTTAAACTTGCGCTCAAACCTACAGTATATTGGCGGTTTCAAACAAGAAGGGCTGGCTTCCTTTTAATCAAAGTTTTAATCTGTGTCTGGGAAAGCAGTCCGTCGAGTTTAACATAGGGAGGGGACAATATCACTCACGCCAACAGTTTCGTTCACCTAATGATATTATTTCTGTCCAAACGTTGAAATTATGTGAGATAACGATGGGATGACAAAAGTTTTTGTGTAAATATCTTCTGACCAGATCAGTCTAACGGTTCACTAAGCCAAGGTATCTCAGAATCACCAGACATATTAACATGTGCCCTTTACGGAAGACACTCAAACAGCCTTATCAAGACCTTCACGTCAGAACAACCTGTTTGCATCCCAAATGGCACCCTATTCCCAATGTAGTGCACTACTTTTGACCAGGGCTCATAGAGCTCTGGACAAAAGTAGTGCACTACACAGGGTATAAAGTGCCATTTGGGAGACAGCCCCTGACATCTGGCTGCTAAGGCCACTCTTTGCTCATTGGTCTGCGCCAGCATATGTATCTGTCCAGCGGTACAGCAAAACCAATTGGATGATGGACTGCTTGACCTTTTTAGAGTTTGATGAGCTGCCTTATCACCTTAAGGGCAGATGGGAGGATTTAGTGGGAGATGGTGGTTGCAAGGGAAGGGATTCGGGGCAGAACTGAAGCAAAGCTGAAATGTCTGTGTGCGCTATCCCTGATGCAGTAAAACATTCAAAACATTGATTAATGAAGTAAGCTTTACGCGACATATTTCTGAGGGCAAACCCATTGCACCTCTTTGTTTGCCTGAATTTGTGGGTTTTGCGCACCAGCCAAGCTTCTGGGAGAGCACCATGGTTCTCTTCTGATTGTTTAACTGAGCCTACCTTGAGCATCCGATGAACATAGTATCCCCTTTAGGATCTATTCAACTGGTTTAATTGCGCCATGCAAACTCAATCAAGCCCCACTCCCGTGTTCAACAAATACTATTTGAACCCAGGTCTGGTTGGTGGTGGTGGTTGGGTTGAGCCGATGGGATCAGCTGAGAAAGAGAATTGTCTATCTATCTGACTCTGGAGAAGAGACAACCCAGGGTTGTAATGACAGTCCTGATAGACATCAGTAGGAATCGTGTTACAGCTGGGAACAGGGTGAACAGAACAGCAAGAGACACGCGAGTCAACATGTAAAATGGAGAAAGAAAAACCACCTCAAGCATATGTCCGACTCTCTTTCTCTCGCTCTCTCTGACTCGCTCTCTCTCTTCATGCGACAAAACTATTAGAGGGCTGTATTGAATTTTCAAAACAACGTCTAAGATACACTGCGGTAACTTATCTTGTGCTGCTCTGTAGGATTGTGTTTGTTGGAGTACTGGCGGTGTGACCATGACAGCAGCAGCTGGAACATGAGATCCTCTCACCTCCCCTGTGGACAAACAGGCAGCAGGGAGGAAAGACAAGCCTCTGTGTGGAACAAGACAGGGCCTCTTCCTCGTACTACTCCTCTCTGTGCTGCTCTGTCTCTGGGTTCAGGTGATTCTTATCTAACGTCAGAACGTGTCTCCCAAGACAGAAAAAAAAACTAGTGAAGCAAGATGTGAATCCTTTTGGTAATAAAAAAAAAGGTGAATGGTGAGAATGTTGACAGTTCTGTAAGGTTTCCATTGTGTTCATGTCCAAATAAATGTTTTTTTCCCTTGGTATATTGTATATGGGAGAAGATATGGTGTTTTCAGCAACTGTTGTCTGTGCTTCGTCCTTTGGTGAGGTTTGACACTTTCAAAGCAATATCTAAGACATAAATAACTTGTGTGAGTCCCACTCAAGAATGATTCAAAATAATCCTACTGTATCTGTTTGTTTGTTTTAATAAGAAAATATTGTTTTGGGCCATGTTTGCATAATTATGAATAAGCAAGATTCTGTGTTTCCTCTGAGAATGCTCATAGCGTACCATAGACGCTGGTAGAGAGTACACATGAATACACAGATGGCTGGAAATAACCCCATTTGCGCTCGGGCAGGATTACCATGTTGAACCCACGGGACGTCATTAAGGAGCAGCTCTTTGCTATCTCTAAATCTCTAATTAACATAACGCAATGCTGATAACTTATTTGAGCATTTAACCCAGATCTCGAGTCTGGATCGCAGACACAAGCGCCATACACGCTAGGCCGGGTTACTGTATAAGCGCTTTATGAAAACTGTAGCTGTGGATGTAAAAAAAAAAGGCTTTTTTGAAGTACATTTCATTTGATTGACAAAGCTGCGTAAACAATTACATTTTTGTTGTTGAAGTGTCATATCCTCTCTGGACAATGGTGTAGGTGTCAAATCTCCTTTTATGTACTGTACTGTACTGCCACACTACTGGCGATGAATGTAGTTACTGTATAGATCCGGTTCCTGTTAGTGGTGAGATGTCGGCGGGTAAAAGAAGGCTGACGAGAGGTCTGTGGGATTTGAATGGCAGAAGGAAATGACAGGAATGGGGATGCAGGATGTGTGGAGTCCCAGGTCTCTTTTGTAAAGAGCCAACTGCAGCAGCAGCAGGATACAGTGTTTTCCACAGCAGCTTTCGCACAGGCTTCACAGCGACAGGCTGTTTTGCATGAGAGGACCGGTGTGAAGAAAGATGTTGGCAATTCAATGGCAGGAATTCACCTCTGTTTACAATGCTCTCGCATACATAGAGAGAGAGAGGAATGGAGAGATGGAGGGAGAGAGAGAGAGAGAGAGAGAGAGAGAGCGAGAGAGAGAGAGAGAGAGAGAGCAGCAATGCCTTACCGAGAGACGTTTGAGCAATATTTACCGTTCTGTAACGGTAGATTGCCAAACCAAATGTGTGTGTTTGTGATAAGGCATTGAGTCTTTCATCTGAAGCAGAAAACTATAAACGGTAGATCTATCAGGGCACCCGTTTCTGTGAGCATGGGAAGCTGTTGCTGCATGTACAAAGGAAAAGCTATTTTTTCATCCAAAACAACCAAAACAACATGCCTCTTCTCATTCACTTCATGTTAATTACTCTTACAGTCAGTGTCTTTTGCTAACGCAATTTTGTTGGGAGACTCAGTCACGTTAATTTGCATTCTTTTGAAAAATGCATGAATTCATTTAAGGGAACAGGTGGGGATTCGTCTTCACTTATTGCACTAAAGACTTGCCTTGAGTCGTTACATTGCCAGACACGGTTTAGTTTCACTATTGGGAAGCAACGGGTGAAACACTAACACAGATGCCAGCCCTGCTTATCATGGTGCTGTCTCATCTTTCAAAACTGAGATCTCTTGCCAAGAATCCAAGACATGGGAAAACATAACAGTTTGATTTCATGGGTTATTAACTTTGTGTCATGCAGAACCCTACAGTATGTGTGTCTGCTAAGTAATCTATATCTAATAATAGCCAGCCAATAGCCAGCCAATACAGGAGTTTCTCAGGCATGTGTCAAGTTACCAGTGCTGTTTATTTCACATGCACATGATTGTCGGAATTATTCAGCAAATTGTCTCAATCGTCAAATTGCAGTCAGTCTTACTCAGCTTAACTGTCCATTTCAAAACAGAATTTCCATCAGTCGCACAACAAAAACCCTTCACACCAAAACTGATACGACACTGACACAACAACTTTAAAAGTGAAAATCCATAGGTAAAAAAATCCATATGGTTCTCCAGTCTCTGCTACGCATAGAATACGCCCTCGGTAAGACTAACAAGACACTTAATGAAAATAATCTATGGAGGTCAGTGTGCCATATCAGACACCCAGCCTGAGTAACGAAGTGCAGTAGAACACGCTTTCATAGTGAAGACGCAGAGGTCAAGTTGCTCAGCACACAGTAATAACCTCCGG
Organism: Oncorhynchus masou masou; assembly: GCF_036934945.1. Classification (NCBI taxonomy): domain Eukaryota; kingdom Metazoa; phylum Chordata; class Actinopteri; order Salmoniformes; family Salmonidae; genus Oncorhynchus; species Oncorhynchus masou. Next base: position 44,011,903 of record NC_088241.1, on the reverse strand, counting down.
GTCTGGGCTGCGGAGGTTATCGAATTCTCTTCCCATACTACCGGGTCTTACTTCCTCCAGTCAGACCCGTCCGCAAAGAAAGGAGGTCTGAATACTAATTTCTGCTTTTCTATAAGGAAGGAAGTCATTGCACAAAGCATGACTAAACTGAAATAGTCCTGTTCATTCAGAGTTAAATTAATTCAGTGCTACAGGCATCATGAAGTTCAATGCACTACAATGATTAAAGCGACCTAACATATGCTTCACTACGAAGAAATGTTGCACCGTGTGCTAGTGAATGGGAATTACTGACACAAATGTTCTCATTTTGGTTCCCTATTGTTGTGTCCTAATAAAACACAGGCACGATGTGTCACAGCCTCCTGCTGTTTCAATGCAAGCGAGCCTCAGCCCCTTACATGCATACGGTAACAGCTGGTCAGAAACGATTTCCACAGTAAGTAAATTACACATGGAAATCCGCTTTCATGCTACGCGAGGAGGAGAAAAAGCTGGAGGCCGGTTTTAACAGTACTTTAAGAGATAGGACTCTTCACTGGAGCAGTCGAGAGGTCACGTAGCTAGGTCTCAAACACTGTTTAATGTTTTCCAGGTGGTGCGGGTTCTTGGACCGAGCCTGACTGGGCTGCGTATGAAATGGCACCCAATTGCCTATGTAGGATCCATATGGGCCCTGGTTAAAAGTAGGGCACTACATAGGGAATAGGGTGCCATTCTGGATGTACATGGGCCTAGCATGGGGTATCTCACAGGCTTCAGTGCTGGTGGTCATCCAGATGGAGGGTGGTGGAGAGAGTCAGACGGAGGGGGAGAATGAAGGAGAGGAGGTGAATGTGACAAATGGGTTTGGTGGAAGTCGGAGGCATGGAGAGAGCACTCAATCTCTTGCCAGGATTTTTTCTTCTGTCAAAGCAGATCTCGTGGACATGCCTCTCCCTTTGATTTGAGTTAACTGTGCAGCTTGAGCGAGGTGAAAAGGCTGTGAACTCTTAAGCAACCTTATGATCATTGGCCCTAAGTTAACTATTATTCATGTGAGTGGTTAACTGACGCCAAGACTAAGCAGCTGAGATGTCACTCATTGGCTATACCAGCCAGGTAGAATTCATTTAAACATGGCCTTTGGAAAGGATCTTGAAAGAATTACAAAGAACCTTTCATTAAAATGCTGATCCAGTCAGAAATGTGACTCAGAAAAACACAAACTTGTCAAGGAAAGAAAAGTCTGCCTTGCCTTGTCAGGAATATACATTGATATACCAAAAGAAAAGGGCAGAGAAGTGCCATCTCTCTCTCTCTCTCTCTCTCTTCATTCTCTCTGTTGTAATTGTTCTACACCGCAAGCTTCATCAGCAGTTTCTCTCCATTTGAAAACAGACATGGGATTATGCAAGAAAGGCAACATCCACAGGCTGTGTGTCCCAAATGACACCCTATTCCCTATATAGTGCACTCCTTTTGATCAGAAGGTTCTGGTCAAAATGTGTGCACTACTGTATATAAGAAATAGGGTGCCATTTGGGACTCAAAGACAAGTAGCTAGGTAACAGACCAACAACCACATCTACTGCCTCTCTGTTGTCTTCAAGTCTCATAGCTGCTGATTCTGGGAAACTGTGAAGGCAAGGCTGAAAACCCCAACTCAACAGTCAAATCAACTGTCAGACAGGCAGAACAGCAAAGTACAGTCAGCATACAGAGAACATAACATGGTGGGTTGGCATCAAGGTCAAAGGAAAGAGAACTTCTAACTGCATATATCTGCTTTTATGTTCCTAAAAGCCGATTTATGCTTGATCTGGTAATGCGGTCCAGAGGCTCCGTACGGAGGGTGTGACGCAATCGTGGAGCCTCCGGAGGCTTGCGGTTGCCAAATCAAGCTCTGTGCGGCGATGACATGCGCCTCCCATGTTTTTTAACATTGCGGAGCGCTCCGCATAACTCTGTATAGCTCCGCATTGACATGATTGGTTGACGATAGGTGGGGGCAGTACATCCTGTATAAACACAAACTCAACTTCCTTGACAACAAACTTGGAGATCTTCGACGAAAGGCTATTAGAAAAAGTACACAAATAAAATACATCTTTATGATACCTTGTGTATGGATTCCAAAGACACAAATTAGTTTGAACTCCTGGAAAGACATCAGGGTGATAGATGGGATAAAGAAAGCCGCATTGGTATACATTCAACAAATTTGATCTGACAAAGTGGATATTTGTCAAATCCGTCATGATACATGTATTGTAAAAGGCCCATAATGTGGTTACTAAAATCTGATTTGGTATATACCAAACAAAAATATAAACGCAACATGTGAAGGGTTGGTGCCATGTTTCATGTGTTCCATATGCACAAAAAGCCTATTTCTCTCAAATGTTGTGCACAAATTAGTTTACGTCCCTGTTACTGAGCATTTTTCCTTTGTCAAGATTATCCATCCACCTGACAGGTGTAACATATCAAGAAGCTGTTTAAACAACATGATCATTACACAGGTGATCCTTGAGCTGGGGAAAATAAAAGTCCTAAAATGTGCAGTTTTGTCACACAACACAACGCCACAGATGTCTCAAGTTTTGAGGGAGTGTGCAATTGGCATGCTGACTGCAGGAATGTACACCAGAGCTGTTGCCAGAGAATTTAATGTTCATTTATCTACCATTTGCTGCCTCCAACGTCTGTCAGAAAATTTGCCAGTACGTCCAACCGACCCCACAATCTCAGACCAGGAGTTCCACATCAGGCTTCTTTAGCTGCGGGATTGTCTAAGGAGGTGGGTGCTGAGAAGTATTTTTATTTGTAATAAAGCCCTTTTGAGTGGAAAAACTCATTCGGATACAATTTAACAATGAGGTACTGTATTGCAGTTTTCTGTATGCTTACTGCAGCATTCTGTAAATTATGGTGCATTCAAATCAAATCAAATGTATTTATATAGCCCTTCGTACATCAGCTGATATCTCAAAGTGCTGTACAGAAACCCAGCCTAAAACCCCAACCAGCAAGCAATGCAGGTGTAGAAGCAAGGTGGCTAGGAAAAACTCCCTAGAAAGGCCAAAACCTAGGAAGAAACCTAGAGAGGAACCAGGCTATGTGGGGTGGCCAGTCCTCTTCTGGCTGTGCCTGGTGAAGATTATAACAGAACATGGCCAAGAAGTTGAAATGTTCATAAATGACCAGCATAGTCCAATAATAATAAGGCAGAACAGTTGAAACTGGAGCAGCAGCACGGCCAGGTGGACTGGGGACATTGTGGAAAAAAATGTGTTGGAGGGGAAAGAATTGCTGGCTCATTAACATATTTAGTGGCGTGCCTTGTAAGTGGCTATACTTGTTGAACCAATTAGGGAGAATGATGTACCAATTGAATTGATATGTGGTAGTAGTGCCCTTACAATTTAATGTATGTAGAAGATAGGGGACAGATCAGAGTTACAGTGGGGCATGCACAGTTAATGGTTGAATATAAAGCTATGTCATTTTAATCTGTTTTGGCCTGTAATCACAAGAATGTGCAAAGCTGTCATCAAGGCAAAGTGTGGCTACTTTGAAAGATATCAACTATATTTTCATTTGTTTAACACGTTTTGGCTACTACATGATTCCATATGTGTTATTTCATAGTTTTGATGTCTTCACTATTATTCTAAAATGTAGAAAATAGTCAATAGTAAAGAAAAACCCATGAATGAGTAGGTGTGTCCAAACTTTTGACTGGTGCTGTATATATTTATTTTAAATATATATTTTCCTTTATTATTTCTCCCTAACCCTAACACCCCTCCCCGAATTGGAATAAATTCATGGACAACAACATGTAGGCTTCTACTTCCAGCTTATAAATACCATATACATTTTACGGACACAATATATTTTACAATCGTTATCTTTTGTTTGTTTTTAGTCCCATCCTTCAACCCCTTCCATCTATCTCTGACCATCCAGTTTTAAAAATCTATTTACCATATATTTTTAACTGCGCTGTTTCACAAAAGTTGTGAATCTACATATATTTTACTGACAAAGTATATTTTACATGAGTTTTCTTGTTATTTTTAGTCCCACTCTTCAGCTCCACTCAAACCCTAACAGCTATTTCTGAACACCATCCAGTTTTCTATGGCTTCTTTTAAAAATAGCTATATTTTGGAGATAATTTCATTTTCAAATAACCAAAAGTGAGAGGTTGTAATCTGAATAAAGGGAAAGGGTTCAGAGTTCAGTATAACTTTAGTGTCAAATTCATATTCATTATATAAATAGGCCCATTTCATTTGGTCTGGTTTGCCAATTTAAAAAACGAGTTGCTAGGTGTAGGCAAGGCCATAAGCAAATAGGTCAACTGGGATATGACTAAAGAGTTAACTGGTGTGATTTTTTTCAGGTATTTTACTTTCAACTGTAGCAAGATCTGATATATTTTGCTACCTTTCTATTAAAATGTATTGTAATGAGGTCATTTCTTCTTCTTTTTTTCGGGATATGAATAACGAGTATGTCCACTTCACCGTCAGACCATTTTATTGGTAAACTACACAGGAATCTATATATTTGTTTGTTTTTTTGTGATCCAATACATACTGTAGGCAAATTTTACAGTATTGTACTGTGTCATGGCTGTACATTTTCCTCTTAGCAACAGGAAGCTGGTGGCAAGTTAATGTGAATATTACAGTAATGCACTTTGCACTAGCCAGAGATTAGTAAAGATACATCCAAAAGTTAACTTGTTACAAATAGGGGATATTTGGAAGACTAATGTATCTTTAACTACAACAACATTCCCAGTAACGGTTGCAGAAATCTTTACTTCCTATGACTGTGATGTGTGTTTTTTTTTAATCAACTTAGATGAATGCACTGAATGCAAGTCACTCTGGACAAGAGTGTCTACTGAATGACCAAAATGTACATGTAAGAAATGCAAAGCTCACTGCTGGGTATTATTCTACTCAAACTTTGTATTTTGATCAAATTTGGCCTTGTTTGGGGGTGGTGGTCATTATAATAATACCCAGCATTGTGCTTTGCAGTTGTTCATTTTTACATTTACATTTTGGTCATTTAGCAGATGCTCTTGTCTAGAGAGACTTACAATCAGTGTACTAAACTAAGGTAAACAAGAGTATATCACAGTCATACCAAGTCAAAATATTATGTCACTGTTACCATGAATGGCTACTTGCAAGTATATATTTGTATTTAAATATATATATATATTAATATAATAATAATAACAAAATGTATTATAATTAATCTGTTTCAAAATAGGCCACATGAATTGTAGTTCAGGCCAGTGAACTTCAAATTACAAAACAGGTATTGAAAGTATTGAAATACATATATCAAATACAAGTAACATAAATACTAACTGTCACTGGCACTAGCTGCCTGCACTGTAAATCTGCTACAGTCTACTAACCACCGTGCTTCCAGTAATGCACTGTAATTCTAGAAATACAGCATGTTACTGTAGTCGGGTGTTCTAGTAATAAACTTGAAATGCAGTAAAGGACCAGTAAACCTACAGTAATTTACTGCCTACTGTGCTGGTTCTCTACACTACTTCTCTACGCTCACCTGTTAAAAACCCTGTTCTTTCTCTAATTTCATAGTGTCTTTATCTGTTTTCAATGCATTGCATTCATAGTGACAAGTATGAATGGCTCATTGTCTTCCTACTCTCTTTGTGAACTCTTTCTAAAACAAGATTAGGAAATGTCAAAAGGACCCACAAGAGGAAGATTGTGTAAAAAGCAATTAGTGTGAAGAGAGGGCAGTGTGAATGGGGGGGTTAGATATGATAGAATATTGCTTTGACAACAGTATTACCCACTGAATGTAAAGCTCTGTGAACTTTTCTGCTGTGTACTTTAGCTTGTCAGAAGTACAGTAGGGCATTTTGAAAGTTAATGCATTCATAACAGACACACACACAAGCACACATATACCCTTACAGAAAAAACATGATTTCAAACGTGAAAAATCACATGATTTCACATGTGACATTTCCACATGTGAATTCATGTGAAACCATGTGTTTTTGGAACAATTCACATGTAAAGATGTGGATTTTCACGTGTGATTGCATAACCTTTCACATGAGATTTCACAGGTGATGCCTTGCAAACAGAAATGAGTCGTTATGATAAACACAGAGTGCTTTCAACTTACATATTTGACTACATCGCATATGTTTATATAATTATTATTATTCAACATGTCATTTCCTGGGATAGGAACTCACAACCTCTTGGTTCGCTGCAACCTGATCGTCCTATGCAGAAAACTATACAGAAACCCCTCAAATTGCTGAAATAAGTCAATGGAATCAATGATGAGAGAATATTCAGAATTAACTGATAACTACGATAGCAGTCCAGATGGCACTCTTTGCTAAGTGCAGAGATGTATTATAGGTAATTAATGTGTAGGGAAATTCTGAGAATGCTTGTGGTGCAGTAGAATGGTCAGTGTACCACAAATCCAGAGGTTAAGAGTTCAAATCCCATTTGGGATTATACTTTAGCTGAACAGTGGTAACACATGAAATTGCACATGTAGAAGTTTCAAAACCAATTCCAACATGTGTTCCAACAACACATGTTTTCAAATGTGAAATGTCAAGTGAAGTGTTCCAACAACACGTTTTCACATGATTTCACGTGTGAAATTTCAGTGTAAACATGAAGCTACACTGTTAGCCTTTGCTGTTCATTTTGTTGAACATTTTTGTCATGTTATAGTACATTTCTACAGTAATAGGATGCTGTATTAGTGTTTTGCTACATATTTACTGTCAATTGCAATGCACTTGCTCGGGTAGGCTACTTTTTGGTCTGTCCTGCATACTAACCTGGCATGCCTCACTTGCAATTGAATTTAAACGTATAGGATATTTCAGATGCGCTTATAAAGTTATAGTAAGTGACTGAGTTGATGTGGAAACAACTTTTAATGTATTTCTACAGCTGAACTATATATTGTCAGTAAATATACAACAAAGAACTGTAGTCAGGAAGTACACAGAAAGTCCTATTCTAATTCCAATTATTTTCAATACTGCAAAATAAGGAAGTGGAAGTGGGCTTACTTTCTGAGTTGACTGGAACTTAAATGGAGTTGACCTCAACATTGGTCAGCACTCTTGGTACGCAACTAGGACTGTGGCTGTGGCCCTGACAGAGTTTGACCACAGATTTATTGGCAAGAATACATTTCTGCACTTTGCTAAAAGTTGCCTGGAATCAAGTCAATTATTGTGAGGTTATCTGACAACCCCAGCAAAAAAAAGTAGCAGTGCTCAGGAACACTTCACATTAAGACCTAGATTCAATCGGATCAAGCATAAACACATGATTGCCGACACCCGTATAGCTGGCGTTTGGCAGTGTCGGAGGTCTAACTGCGTTACTGTACCAGTGTTGTTCTCTGGTGTACAAAAAGGTCAAAGGTACACATAAGGAACCTTCAGTGGTACACATTGGAACTCACATGGTACTCGTCGGTACCTTATAGGGCACATGTGCGGATAACCTAGTATAACATAACATTTTCTACCCTATATTCAATTTAATGCTGCGTTCATTTTTTTCAGTTGTGAATTCATAAATACCAGTTGGAAGCATTCACGTGGTTTGAATTGAGAAATACTGATTGGCCAACAAGCTGCATAAACCTGTCACGGTCGTCCTCCTCTTCATCTGAAGAGGAGAGGCGAGAAGCATCGGAAGACCAATATGCGGCGTGATATGTGTTCATGTTGAATGTTTTTTTAAATTAAAGAATAAACTGAACACCGAAACACTATACAAAAAAACAGTAAACAAAATAACAACCGTGAAGCTAATGCGAGCTGCGCTGAAACAAGCCATCAACATAGACAATCACCCAACAGCTATCATGCGTGTAAACAAATTATAGTGTCCAAAAAACCATACTAATGAATTGCTTTTTATCAAAAATATTTTGTTGTTGCATTTAACTGCCAAAAATGCTGTGATAAAGGTAACTTCCTTAGTAGGTGATGTCAGAGGTCAACATGTGGGAGAACTGGGAGCTAAGGATGATAGACGAGTTTCCCACTAGTAATTATAGGTTGGAGGGCCATTCAAGTAGATTTTTTCCAGTTGTATGTCGTAGATTCCTTCTTCCCACTTGTTTATGAACGGAGCATGATGCTGTGTTAATTAACAAGCTAGTCGGAACTAGGAAATGTCTGACTTGCTAACTGGTTGTTAGTTAATCACGTGCCGCGTTCAATATATTGGCAAGTCAGAAATGGCAGAGTTTCCTAGTTCCGACTAGCATGTGAACGCGGCTATACTGCGAGGCACATTAGCATATTTGGAGGCATAGTTGAAAATATGTTGCATCTGTGGCAACCGTCAGTCAGAATGTTGTACCAGTGGAAGTGATTTTATCATTGTATTGCTGAAAGTTGAGCACCTGTTTTGATACTGTTTAGTTATCCAATCTGTGTAAGGGCTTGTGACAATCAAGCACTTAATGGCAGCTGGTTCACAGAAAGGTGATGTTTCATTTTCAATAATTTACTGTAGCTAAACCATCACACTCACTGACCTGATGGTCTGGTAGGACATTGAGTATGACAATGACATGGTGAGCAGTTATAAAGGAGAAATATTGTATTGCTCTTTTGTAGTACATGCACTCAAGTCCTCCTCTAATAAGGCCGCAGAACTGACAGCTTTGTGTATATGAACAGAATATAATTGCAAGTTCAAATCCCCAAAGAATGTATGTACACTTTACGACATCAAGTGTCCTTGAGTACTGCTAGCGTTACATGAATGTTACCTTGGTGGTGATAATTGGACAATTGTTTATTTGATTCTGGGCAGTTTTCAGCAAAGTGCAGAAATGCATTCTTGCCCAATAAGTGGCTCATATATTTCTCACAGTCACAGATCTGGTGGTGTAGCTGCACTGTAGAGGGACATTTCAGGCTGCTAGAAACTGAGCAGTTACGCATTCAAGTCCCATTTAAGGGTAAGTCCCACTTGTGGTCACACTCCAAGAATACAGCAGCATGCTGTCATTTTATAAAAAGAACACCTTTGTTTTTGTATATATTTACTTTATTTTTTACTGCAACTTTAGGCAAAGCACAGAAGCATATTATTGGTAGTGCATATATATAGCCAATCTCCATTACATCCAGAGAACTGGTGGCACAGCAGGAGCTTCAGGTAGATAGCAACCAAGAGGTTTTGAGTCCAAGTTGTGTCATAAACTTACAGCATCATACTGTCCTTTCACATTAACACCTTGATTTAGCTGTAAAATGACAGGACAATATTCACAGTATCACATGTTTAAATGTTGCGTCCCCATGTTGTCCCATTTATTTCACATCAATTTCACATGAGATCATGCTCTGGCATGGCTAAACATGTGACCACATTTTATGTTATCACATGTTATCACATTAACTTCACATTCAAATCACATGAGTTCCCACGAGATCAAGTGTTTTTTTTCCCGTAAGGGTAGACACACACAGATACAAACACACGCACGCACGCAAACACACACACACACACACACACACACACACACACACACACACACACACACACACACACACACACACACACACACACACACACACAAGCAAACGCACACACACACACACACACACACACACACACACACACACACACACACACACACACACACACACACACACACACACAAATATTTAAAAAATATATTTAAAAAAAATCTGGTTCTCATTTTCAAATAAATATTTTACAGCCAGCACAGGACAGTAATCATAAACCACAATAGTACGTTTTCCACTAAACCTCCATACAAAACCTGTTCTGTAAGTAGCCCAGGGGGTGTTAATGTGGTGAAAATGACTGCACTCTTAAGGTTTCCTGCGCTGGCATTAATGGCCATGTGTAATTTCATGGGGTAGTAAAGTTTAATAGCGTAATAAACCAAGGAAAATACAGTACTGTACACATGATGCAATGCTATAGCTATTTGCATAGATGGCTATTTAAACAGGCAATTTAATGGACTACTGAACCGCTCAGGGCCTAATCAACAGATCTGTCAATTAAACACAAGGGCTCAACATTGTATCACTAATAACTTCAATATTAGTGGATCAACAATTATACACTCCCACTACTAAACACACTGACCACAGTAGCTAGAAGACAGGAAGGGAGAGCAAACATGGATGTTTCACTGGCACATGACACAATGGGCAAATGCAATATTTTCCTGATCTACTCAGCAACATTTTATCAAAGAGACAGGAGATTAAAAAGGGTTGATAGGGCAAGTCTTCAGGCTTGGGGTCTGCGATGAGGCAACCGAGGTGATTCTACCCCAAGGAGAAGGTACTGATAGTGGATGATTGCCTGTCTGATGTCACAGAACTGAATTCTTGCCCATACTGTGTGTGTGTGTGTGTGTGTGTGTGTGTGTGTGTGTGTGTGTGTGTGTGTGTGTGTGTGTGTGTGTGTGTGTGTGTGCGTGCGTGCGTGCGTGCGTGCGTGCGTGCGTGTGTGCGTGCGTGCGTGTGTGTGTGTGTGTGTGTGCGTGCGAGTGTGTGTGTGTGTGTGTGTGTGCGCATGCATGCGCATGCATGTGCGTGGGTGTGTATGTGTAAGTCTGCATCTGCGGTGGAAAGTGGCCAAGCTAAAGTGGTGTTTGTCAGACCATGGGACAAAAAGTCTGTGTCCCCGCGACCTACAGTGTATGAGGCATCAATATGAGTCAGAAACCCTTATTCTAGTGTCAAAATTGACTACAAAGTGTAAATAGGATACTTTTGGCCATAAAGATCGCCTCACCTCACAGACATATATCTATCCTACCCTGTCTTTCTAAGGTCTTCGAAAGCCAAGTTATTAACAAACAGATTACTGACCATTTCGAATCCCACCATACCTTCTCCGCTATGCAATCTGGTTTCAGAGCTGGTCATGGGTGCACCTCATTCACGCTCAAGGTTCTAAACGACATCATAACCGCCATCGATAAGAGACATTACTGTGCAGCCGTATTCATCGACCTGGCCAAGGCTTTCGACTAAGTCAATCACAACATTCTTATTGGCAGACTCGACAGCCTTGGTTTCTCAAATGATTGCCTCACCTGGTTTACCAACCACTTCTCTGATAGAGTTCAGTGTGTAAAATCGGAGGGCCTGTTGTCCGGACCTCTGACAGTCTCTATGGGTGTGCCACAGGGTTCAATTCTCGGGCCGACTCTCTTCTCTGTATACATCAATGATGTTGCTCTTGCGCGGGTGATTCTCTGATCCACCCCTACACAGACGACACCATTCTGTATACTTCTGGCCCCTCCTTGGACACTGTGTTAACTACTGTATTATTGACTATATGTTTTGTTTATTCCATGTGTAACTCTGTGTTGTTATATGTGTCGAATTGCTATGCTTTATCTTGGCCAGGTCGCAGTTGCAAATGAGAACTTGCTCTCAACTAGCCTACCTGGTTAAATAAAGGTGAAATAAATAAAAAATATAAATAAATCTAAAAGGAAGTTTGGAACATTCGTCCATCACAACGGGTAAATTAAGGTTGGGGTTTTGATTTGACGATGTCCATTTGCCCACTACCTTGGGACGAACAGCTGCGGTGATTGCTCTCTATCCAATAGCATGGACAGTGAGACAGACCTGCCAAGCAGCTCCGACTTTGTTTACATAAGACAACACGTCGCACATTTTTGTAACTTAAGAAATACTGCACCAAACACCGTAGTTAGATGTATATTTGCGCAACTAAAACGCCCCCTGCAAAAATGTCAAAAATAATTACATATTTCTTGAGTTATCTTAGATTCATTCTGGGGATTTTGAGGAAGTGAAATAGGCTTCTGTCTCTACAGTGTCTCATGGGGGACAAACATCATTAACCATTAATGCGGAAACACACATCCAAGACTGACTTTTTTCTTCTTCTAATGAGCATCAGAAAAACACACGTGGCTCTTTAAAGGGATACTTTAGGATTTTGGCAATGAGGCCATTTAGCTACTTCCCCAGAGTGAGATGAACTTGTGGATACCATTATTATGTCTTTGTGTCCAGTATGAAGGAAGTTAGAGGTAGTTTTGTGAGCCAGAATTAGCACAATGACTGAAAGTCTGTTGGTATATGCTAGAGAGAGAGAGAGAGAGAGAGACAGGTGGGTGGGTGGGGGTGGACTCCATGCCAGCCGAATGGAAGAGCGCACCCTAAGATTGCTTTGGAGGGTCTGAATGTGATGGACACTTAAGGTGGATATCCACATTATTTTCCTGGCAGCACAATCTTATTCATTCTCAACTGTGGGTAATGGAGGTAAAGTGCATGTTTCAAATGGCAACCTATTCCCTATATAGTGCATTGCTTTTGACCAGGGACCTGTGGGGGGCACCATATAGGGAATAGGGTGCCATTTGAGACTCAACCACAGATACCAGGTGCAGCTCTTGGTCTGCTTTCAATTCAGTGAGGCAGGCAGGTCTCAGTGCCAACCCAAATTTGATCAACTTTTTATTGTTGGCCCTACCCACTATGCTAGGCTGTGGCTCCACTGTTGTAAAAACCATCCGGACAAAGCAGTGGGAGATTGAAAGGGAGATAGGGAGCGGGGGTTGGAGATGGGGGAGAGAAAGAGACAGCACCTAGTGAGGATTTTGATTAAACATTCTGTTTTCTGTAACGCACTCATCCTAATCAAAGATGTGGAAGGCTTTCAACTTATCGATGCGTGGCTAATGACTAGGTGATTAATCACCCTCTGTCGCTGCTCTGAATATGTGCATGTGTCTGTGTGTGCTCAAGTGGTCGTGCATTTCCCCACTCAATGTGAAAAGACTATCAACCAGACACAGAGATGAGGAATCACCAAAATACAGTTACCACTCTCTGCTTGTTAACAAAGTGTCATATTCTCTCATTGTCTGGTGAGAGAAAAGAGAGCTGAGAGATAGCTCTACTCAAGAACTGATTATTGTCCATTAGTGTGTTTAGGGTACTGTGGTGTGGCCCAACAGGATTACAGTTGATTCAAAGAGACTGAAAAGGGGATTTTCAGAATCATCTGTGTGTGTGAAAAGGCTTTCGTGCGAGACTGGTGCAGCACTTTGACTCATGTTAGTCATAGCTACACCCAGAACAGGGAGCAAAGGTTGCTAAGTGACCCTGTTGTTGCTAGTGACATGCGAGATATGTCAACAAGATAACGCAATCTACTGATTCAACTCTTAAGTTGACGATACAATCAGGTCTCCTTCGTGAAAAAGGTCCTAGGACCTGGGAGACTTGGTTAAGAAAACAGACAAGACCATTTCCTGTGCTTGGGCTAGATCAGGTATTCCCAAACTGGGGGTTTCTACCCCAGGGCTACGCGCAATGCCGTCGGAGATACACCAAACAAAAATGTGATTCATATTAAAAATATAGATGTACAGTTGAAGTCGGAAGTTTACATACACCTCAGCCAAATACATTTAAACTCAGTTTTTCACAATTCCTGACATTTAATCTTCGTATAAATTCCCTGTCTTAGGTCAGTTAGGATCACCACTTTATTTTAAGAATGTGAAATATCAGAATAAGAGTAGAGAGTATTATTTATTTAAGCTTTTATTACTTTCATCACATTCCCAGTCGGTCAGAAGTTTACATACACTCAATTAGTATTTTGTAGCATTGCCTTTAAATTGTTTAACTTGGATCAAATGTTTTGGCTAGCCTTCCACAAGCTTCCCACAATAAGTTGGGTGAATTTTGGCCCATTCCTCCTGACAGATGGTGTAACTGGTGTAACTGAGTCAGGTTTGTAGGCCTCCTTGCTCGCACACGCTTTTTCAGTTCTGCCCACACATTTTCTATGGGATTGAGGTCAGGGCTTTGTGATGGCCACTCCAATACCTTGACTTGGGGTCATTGTCCATTTGGAAGACCCATTTGCGACCCATTTCTCCAATTTCTCCAAACATCCAGGACATTTCCCCATGTGCAGTTGCAAACCGTAGTCCGGCTTTTTTGGAGCAGTGGCTTCTTCTTTGCTGAGCGGCCTTTCAGGTTATGTTGATATAGGACTCGTTTTACTGTGGATATAGATACTTTTGTACCTGTTTCCTCCACCATCTTCACAAGGTCCTTTGCTGTTGTTCTGGGATTGATTTGTACTTTTTGCACCAAAGTACGTTCATCTCTAGGAGACAGAATGTGTCTCCTTCCTAGGCGGTATGACGGCTGCGTGGTCCCATGGTGTTTATACTTGCATACTATTGTTTCTACAGATGAACGTTGTACCTTCAGCCGTTTGGAAATTGTTCCCAAGGATGAACCAGACTTGTGGAGGTCTACACTTTTTCTCCTGGGGTCTTGACTGATTTAGTTTAATTTTCCCGTGATGTCAAGCAAAGAGGCACTGAGTTTGAAAGTATGCCTTGAAACACATCCACAGGTAAATCTCCAATTGACTCAAATGATGTCAATTAGCCTATCAGAAACTTCTAAAGCCATGACATAATTTTCTGGAATTTTCCAAGCTTTTTTAAAGGCACAGTCAACTTAGTGTATGTTAACTTCTGACCCACTGGAATTGTTATACAGTGAATTATAAGTGAAATAATCTGTCTGTAAACAATTATTGGAAAAATTACTTGTGTCATGCGTCATGAGAGCCTCATCGAAATTACAACAAGCGGTTCTGTGAAAATTGAATTTAATCAGAAGCCACTGCCAGATTTCTGGATTGGACTGCGCTCAGAGTCTCCTGCCTTGGCAAGTCGCGCTGTTAAGACACTGGTGCCCTTTTCAACTATGTACCTACGTGAGAGTGGATTCTCGGCCTTCACTAGCATGAAAACTAAATGCAGGCACAGACTGTGTGTGGAAAATTATTTAAGACTGAGACTCTCTCCAATACAACCCAACAATGCAGAGTTATGTGCATCCTTTCATGCACACCCTTCTCATTAACCTGTGGTGAGTTTTTCACAGTTTTCGATTAACAAATAAGGTTTTATATGTAATATGGTTAAATAAAGAGCAAAATTGTTGATTATTATTATATTATTATTTGTGCCCTGGTCCCATAAGTGCTATTTGTCATTTCCCACGAGGCGGGTTGTGACAAAAACTCACACTCATTCTTATGTTTAATAAATGTATAGTATAGTGTGTGTGTGGCAGGCTTACAATGATGGGGGAAGAAAAAAAAACATTTGAGAGAGCTCTGACCCTGGTGCTAGAGGGGGTACGCAGTTGGAAGTTGAAAGCTTGAATGTGTCCGTACCCATACGGGACTATAAAAAGTTTGGGAACCACTCAATCTGGCGTTTGCTTATTTTTCCTTCAGTGATGTCCATTTTGTTAATAAACACATACAATAATAAAGGTTGGTTTCCCAGATACAGGTCAAGTCCAGTGCTGGACTAAAATGCATGATCAATATATAATCAAATCAAATCTAATTCTATTGTATTTGTCACAATTGCCGAATATGTCACGCCCTGGCCTTAGTTATCTTTGTTTTCTTTATTATTTTGGTTAGGTCAGGGTGTGACATGGGGGATTTATGTGTTTTGTTTGGTCTAGGGGGTTTTGTATGTTTATGGGGCTGTTTCCTTTCTAGGCAGTTTGTATGTCTATGGTTGCCTTGATTGGTTCTCAATTAGAGGCAGCTGTCTATCGTTGTCTCTGATTGGGAACCATATTTAGGCAGCCATATTCTGTGGGTACTTTGTGGGTGATTGTCTTCTGTCTTTGTGTCATTGCACCAGTTAGAACTGTTTCGGTTTTCACATTTGTTGTTTTGTATTTTGTAGTGTTCTCGTTTATGGTCTATATTCAACATGTTGAACACTAACCACGCTGCATTTTAGTCCTCCTCTCCTTCAACGGAAGAAACCCGTTACAGAATACAACAGTGAAATGCTTACTTACAAGCCCCTAACTAACAATGCAGTTTAAAAAATACAAATAAGAATAAGAAATAAAAGGAACAAGTAAATAGAGCAGCAGTAAAATAACAATAGTGAGACTATATACAGGGGGTACCGGTACAGAGTCAATGTGTGGGGGCAGCGGTTAGTCAAGTTAATTGAGGTAATATGCACATGTAGGTAAAGTCATTAAAGTAACTATGCATTGATAATAACAGAGAGTAGCAGCGGTGTAAAATAGGGGTGGGGTGGGCAATGCAAATAGTCTGGGTTACCATTTGATTAGATGTTTGGGAGTCTTATGGCTTGGGGGTAGAAGCTGTTTAGAAGCCTCTTGGACCTAGACTTGGCACTCCTGCACAACTTGCCGTGCGGTAGCAGAGAGAACAGTCTATGACTAGGGTGGCTGGAGTCTTTGACAATTTTTAGGGCCTTCCTCTGACACCGCCTGGTATAGAGGTCCTCGATGGCAGAAGGCTTGGCCCCAGTGATGTACTGGGCCGTACTCACTACCCTCTGTAGTGTCTTGCGGTCAGAGGCCGAGCAGTTTCCATACCAGGTGGTGATGCTCACGATGGTGCAGCTGTAGAACCTTTTGAGGATCATGCCAAATCTTTTCAGTCTACTGAGGGGGAATAGGTTTTGTCGTGCCCTCTTCACGACTGTCTTTGTGTGCTTGGACCATGCTAGTTTGTTGGTGATGTGGACACCAAGGAACTTGAAGCTCTCAACCTGCTCCATTACAGCCCCGTCCTTTTCCTGTATTCCACAATCATCTCCTTTGATCATGTTGAGGGTGAGGTTTGTTGAGGGTGAGGTTTTTGTCCTGGCACCACACGGCCAGGTCGTTGCCCTCCTCCCTATAGGCTGTCTCTACCACTGTTGTGAAATCGGCAAACTTAATGATGGTGTTGGAGTCGTGCCTGGCCGTGCAGTCACGAGTGAACAGGGATTACAGGAGGGGACTTAGCATGCACCCCTGAGGGAACCCTGTGTTGAGGATCAGCGTGGTGGATGTGATGTTTCCTACCCTTAGCACCTGGGGGCGGCCCGTCAGGAAGTCCAGGATCCAATTGCAGAGGGAGGTGTTTAGTCCCAGGGTCCTTAGCATTTTCATGAGCTTTGAGGGCGCTATGGTGCTGAGCTGTAGTCAATGAATAGCATTCTCACATAGGTGTTCCTTTTGTCCAGGTGGGAAATGGCAGTGTGGAATGCAATAGAGATTACATCATCTGTGGATCTGTTAGGGCGGTATGCAAATTGGAGTGGGTCTGGCTACATGAAGACGAAGTGTCTGTCGGTAGTCATTTATGCGGGTTACCTTAGTGTTCGTGGGCACAGGGACTTGTCTGCTTAAAACATGTTGGTATTACAGACTTGGATAGGGAGAGGTTGAAAATGTCAGTGAAGACACTTACCAGTTGGTCAGTGCATGCTCGCGGTACACGTCCTCGTAATCCATCTGGCCCTGCGGCCTTGTGAATGTTGACTTGTTTAAAGGTCTTACTCATATCGGCTACGGAGAGCGTGATCACACAGTCGGCCGGACCAGCTGGTGCTCTCATGCATGTTTCAGTGTTATTTGCCTTGAAGTGAGCATAGAAGTACTTTAGCACGTCTGGTAGACCCGTGTCACTGGGCAGCTCTCAGCTGTGCTTCCCTTTGTAGTCTGTAATGGTTTGCAAGCCTTGCCATATCCGACGAGTGTTGGCGCCGGTGTAGTATGATTCAATCTTAGTCCTGTATTGACACTTTTCCTGTTTGATGGTTCGTCAGAGGGCATGGCAGGATTTCTTATAAGCTAGAGTCCCACTCCTAGAAAGCAGCTGTCGCTCTAGCCTTTAGCTCAGTGCGAATGTTGCCTGTAATCCATGTCTTCTGGTTGGGGTATGTACGTACAGTTACTGTGGGGATGACGTCATTGATGCACTTATTGATGAAGCCAATGACTGAGGTGGTGTACTCCTCAATGCCATTGGAAGAATCCCGGAAGATTTTCCAGTCTGTGCTAGCAAAACAGTCCTGTACCCTGCCATATGCTTCATTTGACCACTTTTTTATTGACCAAGTCACTGGTGCTTCCTGCTTTAATTTTTGCTTGTAAGCAGTAATTATGAGGATAGAATTATGGTCAGATTTGCCAAATGGAGGGTGAGGGAGAGCTTTGTACGCATCTCTGTGTGTGGAGTAAAGTTTTGTTTGCCTCTGATTGCACATTTAACATGTTGATAGTAATTTGGTAAAACGGATTAAAGTTTTTCTGCATTAAAGTCCCCGGCCACTAGGAGCGCCACCTCTAGATGTGTGTTTTCCTGTTTGCTTATGGCGGAATACAGCTCATTGAGTGCGGTCTTAGTGCCAGCATCAGTCTGTAGTAGTATGTAGACAGCTACTAAAAATACAGATGAAAACTCTCTCAGCTTATCATGAGATTTAAATCAAATTTGATTTGATTTGAGACTCTACCTCAGGCGAGCAACACTTTGAGACCCCCTTAGATGTTTTGCACCGGCTGTTGTTTACAAATATACATAGTCCACCCCCCGTCGGACTCGTTAAAGGAAAAAAAGCTTCTGCCAGTTTGTGATGAACACTGTTCTGATGTCCAGAAGTTATTTTCGGTCATAAGAGACGGTAGCAGCAACATTATGTACAAAATAAAAAAAAATTGTAAAGTTATAAACTGCAAAGAAACGAAAGAAAAACCCCCACAATTGAACACGTAAAACATCATCCTTCTTCTCTGGCGCCATGATGCATCGTTGAATGAATCTCCATTGAAATACATTTTGTCCAGGAATAGGCTTAATTTGTTTCCGGGACACCAGACCAAACAGTATGTCTTGAAGTGCTTAACATATTATTTATCGTCACTTATGATTACTGAGTATATTGTGTCATACATACTGAAGCTAGTGTTGACCAATAGACATATTGTATATTTTCACCTTCTGGTTTGGATTACAACCATAGTAAAAGCCACCTAAAGGTCTCAGTCTGAACTGTAAACGTTCTCATCACACATTGGCAGAGCCAGAGACTACAAACACTCTAATAAGTGTCTATATATTAGAGGATCCCTTGTCTCCGCCACAAGGGAGAAGCACTGTAGGAGTCCCTGTTGTCCAACCAACAACCAACCTTATCATTACCGAGAACATCTCCACAGGATGTAGTTACACGTGCACACACACACACACATGCACAGGCACACACACCCACACACACACACACGCACACACACAAGCACACACACACACTATTATTACTGAGAACATCCCTGGGACATAGCAGGCATGCAGAAGGAAGGCGTTAGGAAAATCTATGACATTCCTGTCATGTACCTCCTCGGGGAGAATCATCAACTTTGAGCTCCAGTCTGACGGGCTGGCTGTAAACCACCTTTGTCCTCACAACCCCCTTTGCTCTCTCATTGACACGTTCTCTCAGTCATGTTTCTGTAAATCCATTACTGTCTCTACATAGACAGGAAATGATTGACGAAAAATGTCACAGCAAAATATGTACAGTATGTCAAAGTTTAATGTGAAAGTAAAGCAAACAGCAGAGGTATTTTGACTCATCTGGATGTGTATGTTGGAATGGGTGAATCTTTACCAACGGAGTTACAACACTCTTTGACCAGAGGGCATTCTCATGAACTCTGACCTGAAGAAAGATAGTGACAGGACTAATAGATGAGCGGTTAGGTTCATGTGGACTGAGTGGCTTGCATCCTGAATGGTACCCTTTTCCCTGCCAAGTGCACTACTTTTGACCAGGGCTCATAGTGTATGTTGGGAATAGGTTGCAATTTGGGACACAGACAGTGATTCTGGAGAATGCAACCCTCCTCCCCATGTCTGTTTAATTATCCAATGTGTTTATTAGTTGTCTTTGTCAAGACATAAAGTCTCCACTTTTACACTGCATTTGTCCGACTGTGATCATATGTGTTATAAAAAAGAAACTCACATGACTGATTTATTGTTCTCGCCTCATAATAGTCATTGTAAAGAAATGTTTTAGAATCAAGGTTAACAATCACAGTCTGATCCAGTATGTTGACTATTTGTCCTTGACAGAGCCCCTTACGACAGCACGTTGACAAAATAACTATCTTGCTACATTATATTCCTTCAAACACTCTCTCCATATAACCTTGAGAAGGCTAGAAAAATAAGAGACTGACTTGACGATTGAGAGTCTAAAGAAAAGACGGTTTATAGGTGTTGGGAGGGATAGAGAGAAAAAAGGTTTGATCTTTGAGTATCCATGGTTACATTGGCTTTATTACTGTTTGTCTTGGAGAACCAATGCAATAAAAGTCCAGGAGAGGAATGCTTGGTCTGGTCGCAGGGCGAGAGGAGTGTGATTACAGAAGTCGGGTCGGTCCGTTTCTTCACACAAAAGGCTGTTAGGTTGGGAGACAATGCAAGGCAAAGGCCTAGGGCCTGTACACTCTCTCTCTCTGTCAGACGGACGTAAGGGGCCCGGCCAACTCTCGCAACGGCCCCATCTGGTTTACATGTTTATTACTGGCACAAGGGCCTCATTACAGCTGATTGGATAGCCTCTGAACAGTCCAGCTCTGTTCTGTTCACATCATATTTCAGCCAGCATTTTCCAATTTAGATTTAGAGGCTTCGGCTAGGACTCTCAGGTATGTTATTAAAAAAACAAAATGGAAAATTAAGTGTCTCTCTCAGCAGCAGCGTAGTAGTCTTGATCAGGCTCGGCGGTAAGTGATAATGAAATATCGAGGCGGTAACTCATCCGTGCCGTGAAGGGAGGGGGAGAGAAGGAAAGAAAGATAGAAAAGGGAGGAGGGGGAGGAGGAGGAGAAAGGGAGGGCAGCGATATGAGCTGCCCACACGCCTGCCGTCGTCTCCAGTTGCGATGGAAATCTCGCTTGTTGTCAGGTCCTGTGCGGTCAGCGTATTACCATGCTCACACCTCCTCAGCCTCCTCCTCCTCATACACTTCTCACTCAGGTGGATGAGTGACTGCAGAACGGCTTCGCTCTACTATCCTTCTTTTTCTCAGTCTCACCGTCAGTCCGGCTGAGTGTTAAATGAAATAAAGACACAGAGAAAGAAATGTGTTTCCACCCCGTGGTGGTCCTGCCAGCTCCGTCCTCCAGGCTGCGGGCTCCAGAGGAGGGACATTATTTCCCATGGTGCAGCTGATTCAGATGGATGGTCCCTGGGGACCACAAACAGCATCTTCCACTGACCTCCATCCCCGCCCTTCATCTCTAAAGGGACTGGAGAGAATTGAACACTCAGCTATTATTAGCTAGTGAAAAGACACTGTTTAGAGGAGCCATTTGGATGAAGGGAGAGCGAGGGTATAATATACTTGGATATAATATACTTGGATATACTTGAATTTGCAATTAAAGTTTAGTTTTATTAATTTTTGAACTCATGACAACATGTCTTAATAGACCACACCCTGGCATACGTTTCGACTTGCTCCCTCCTCAAAGCATGTTACAGTTACAGTCCCAAACCATCATGACAGTGTGACTTCATCAGGAAGAGTGTGTCACCATTAGGGAATGGAACCCAGGGGACCAGCATCCAATGACACACCAGTGTACTCATGGTTAAACTGTCTCCAGGGGAACTCTCACTTCCTGGTGTGACAGGGCCTGGGCCAACTGTTACCATAAACAGTAACCCATCAAAACAAAAATCCTCATTACTACTATGTGTTTGTGTAATTACTGTATCTTGCTATCAATCCTGTGATTATTTTGTGTTTTGTTGTGTAATTATGTTTCACTCCTGTCAGTGTTCGACTTTCAGTATGTCTTGTTTGTTTACCTCCCACATACAGAAGATTGCAAGAGCTATCGCGCTAACCCATGTCATCTATCAAGCTGAAGGAGGGTTAGACAAATTGGACTGGCTAAGTGTCTCGCCAATTATACAGTAGTGTCTCTGGAACAGCATTACAAGTGACTGCATTGATCGTCTCAGTCCAGTAGCAGGTATCAAACCAGACACAGACAACCATGTCAGGCATTCAAATAATCCAATCAAACACACCCACTCATCTCAGTAAAGCATGACCTTACCATAGACAGACAAACCACGTACTGTAAATTGCTCTGCAGGTCAATTTAAATCAGTTGTTGTTATTGATGCCAGGTGATTTATTATTTTTTAGGCACTGTAGTGCAGGCTCTAGGTAAGTCATGACAGTCATGACAGGCTCTAGGTAACCCTACAGCATCTGTATAATCTTACACTATTTTATTTCTCTATTCTGACAAACCTGGAGGTAATACTCATCACTTGTCACAGATCTGAACATCCCAAATAACAGCCTATTTCCTATGTAGTGCACTAATTTATGATCAGGGCCCATATGTACTATACTACATATGGAATAAGGTCCCATTTGGGATGCAGACTACTTATCTCCTGTCAAGACATTTGTCGTTTTTTTATGATCTATCTCAACCCTCTGGGCAGTGGTGGCTGGTGGCTTGTTATCCAGCTGGCCCTTTCTGGCTTTCGGGATGTAAATGCTGGAGTTGTTTAAGAGGTGAGTGGGAAGACATCATGATGAATGGTGTGGTGGTGGAGCACAGCGCCCATCACACACACACGCACGCACGCACGCGCGCACACACACACACACACACACACACACAACCAGGAAACACAGCCGTCTGGCTTTGGCCAGGGTCACCTGACCTCCATCTGTCACCTGTCTGCTGTCTCGGCTATCGTAGGACCATCAGCAGCCATTGCAAACACACCCCCACTCTCTTTCCTCTCTCCTCTCTGTGTCTGTCTCTATCTCTCACTGTCTCTTTCCTCTGGCGGTCTCCTTCAAACCTGTGCAAAAATCTCATCTTTATCTCCCCTTATACTCTCTCTCTCTCACTCCCCTCTCTCTCTCTCTCTCTCTCTCTCTCTCTCTCTCTTGCTTTCTCTCTTTTTTAAATCTCATCCATTGTTTTTCTTAAACATCCTCTCTCTCTGTCTATTCATACTTTGCTGCACATTAATCTGCTTCTGTCCCTCTCTGTATTTTTCCTTGATTATTAGACATAAAGGAGAAGGCACTACTTCTAGTACTGGGGTCTTTTTTAACCCTACCGTTGATTTTCCCCAACAAGTAACCTAGATGAAGCCTATCAATATCTCTAGATTAAAATCAATCAAGTCCATCCGCTTCCCTTTTACTGGTGGTTCTAAATGAAAGCACTGCTTTGTTCAAAACCTAATAGAACAGCCTCTCATGTTCTATTTGTGCCAATGTACACTAATGTCCAACGATCCTGATCAATAGTCTAGCTATTAGCATAACATTCAGAGACCCTACTCTACTCTACAATGTAAACCCCAAGGCATTTGTAACTCAAATATTTCTAGTAAGTTGAACTCAAAAATCATCGTTACTTAGAATGTTTATGTGGTACTGACTCAAAACTAAATGAGAAGTCACGTCAACTCAATTTTTTTCCCCAGCATGCTCTACTGCAGGTTGATTTAAAAAAAAATGTTTTTAATATCTGTGTTTTGCATGTACATTGAGTGATTGATTGATTCAAATTGTGCTATACAAAGATACATTTTCCTAAAATAATCCAATCATTTAGTCACATTTTTTAGTCTCCTTACTGAAATGGTTGTTCCAGTTTAAATGGCTAACGTAATCACCTCACTCTGTTCCTAACCCTGGCAGTCATTATGAATGCTGGTTGTAGATTAATACAACTTTAAACTGTTGGCTATCCTAACTCTGGCTGGATTCCAATAGGAATAACACATCTCTTTGCAAGCTAGCATAATGTGATTTGCCGGTAGGGTTGTAAAATTCTGGTAAATTTCCCAGGTTTTACAGAAATCGCGTTTGGAAGATTCTTGGAAATCCTTCAACCAGGATGTGTAGCCACTGTATGTGCCACTGTATTAGGGTAAGGCTATGTCTCAAAATATGCCTTATAAGCTATGTAATGTATTTTCATAAATACCTAAATTATTAGCATACATTTCCCTATTAACTCACTTGGTGTAGGCCACAGAACTGAAAATTAACAAATTCAACAACCTCTCTCTGTCACTAACAAATACAGCCATGGGTGGTACCTCTACCAGGCACTCGAAAAAGCAAGGCACACTGGGAAATTATGGTGGAGGCGTGGCTTAGTGGTGGGGTTACTCAAAAAAGCTGACACAACTCACTTTAAGCAACTGTACTCAGATATATTAAGTGCAACAGGTTTCCAAAAACGTTTTGAGTCATGACAGCACATTGAGGTTTACAGTGTGCTCTCCCATCACATACTGCTAATGGGCAATTCCACTGTAACGGAATTACTCTTCAAGTCAGTTCTTTTTAACAAACCATACTAACCTATGGACAAGGACTACTTTTAACAATTTCTACTGAAAATGTTACAAAAACGAATTTAGGGAAAGAACTGTGCAGATGCAAACTTGGTAACGGAATTACAGTAAAATCTCCATCAGTTTTATATGTTAAGTGAAGTGGATTTACACCCGGTAACGGAATTACGGTAGCAGAATTACATCATGGGTCCCTGATCTGTACTACACAGAAATGCATAATTATGGATATGAATGTCATTCTTCTCATGGACATCACAGCACAGCAGAGCACAGTAGAGTACAATGCATTGCAATACAGTAGGGTAAAGTAGAGTTCAGTACAGTGCAGTAGAGTGTAGTAGAGTACAGTAAAGTGGAGTATAATTCAGTAGAGTACAGTATAATATACTGTACTCTACTGCACTGTAGTATACTCTGCGTTACTGTACTGTAATGTATTCAACTGAGCTCTAGTCACTGGACAGTGCTAGCCAAACTTCTGAAACATGTCTATGATCGGTTCAGATTTGGTCCAGTCCGGTCTGTCTGTGGAGGTTAACATTAAGGCCAGAATTTCAATTACTTATCAACGTCCATTGACGTACGGTGTCGGTCGGTGCTCAGTGGGTTTAAGATGCTGGTTACAGTAAATGTGAGAGAGAGGAAGAGAGAGGAAGAGAGAGAGAGAGAGAGAGAGAGAGAGAGAGAGAGAGAGAGGGGGGGGGGGGGTTGTCCAAACTCAAACTGTTATAACATTGTTTGTTTGTCTGACTACCAGACAACAGAAAGACAAAGAACTGTGGTTTATGACTATTTTGATTTCCCATTGTAGTTCATTCAGTTGCAGTAATATGCTCCTATAAACTTCACATGCCGGTGCTCATGGGTCCATTTTGATGGAAATGCCATACTCAGTAAAGATCACTCGTAAAGTGGGTCTCAAATGACACCCTATCCCCTAAATAGTGCATTTCTTATGACAAAAGCACTATCAAAAGCAGTACACTATGTAGGGAATAGATTGCCATTTGGGATGGAACCTTAGCTTCCCCTCACTATAACCATTCAATATTATATGGCTGCTATCACAGTGCTATCTGATGGACTGCCCATGCCAAGGTCTGGGAGTGGTTTCATATGGATTTCAGCCCTCATATTTATTCTGAATACATGGGTTGGTATCTGTGGTAATGATGATTAATGCGGTGATATGACCCCATCGACTACTGTAATTATTTTTACAGTGGGGTGCCCAACACCCTGAGCACTCTGCCAGGCCAAGGCACACACAGGGGGCCACTGCAACACTGTTACTGCGTGGCAACAGATGCCCAGGCAACCATCACCGTGGCGATCTGTGTGCTCATCATGAAGTCTGTACACACTCTCGCACATGCACACACACACCGATTGGATCCCGAGTGAGAGAGATGCTCAATATGCTCTGCTCACACCTACTGTGATGGTCTGGGCCTGAACCACACAAAAACAACACTAGACACAATGGAACACAAAGCTTTTACTATCTTATCCTGGAATATAGAAGGTCTGAGGTCATCTGCCTTTGGCCTAAAGAGCAGGAACCCAGACTTCATGAAAGAAATTAGTAATACAGACATTGAATTTCCTACAAGGAACATGGTATAAAGGAGACAGATCCACTGGTTGCCCTCTAGGTTACAGAGAGCTGGTAGTCCCATCCACCAAACTACAAGCTGTGAAACAGGGTGTAGAGAAGACCTAACCCACTCCATTAAATTAGTAAAAACAGGAACATTTTACATTAGAAAAATGTCATTGTGTGCTACATATATCCCCCCTAATAGAGTCCCCATACTTTAACAATGACATCATCTCCATCCTAGAGGGAGAGATCAACAATTTCCAGACCCAGGGACATGTACTAGTCTGTGGTGACCTAAATGCCAGAACTGGACCTGACACCCTAGGCACACAGGGGGACAAACACCTACCTCGAGGTGACACCATTCCCTCCCCCATATGCCCCAATAGACACAACTACAACAACATAACCAACTAAAATGGATCACAACTCCTGCAGCTCTGTCGAACATTGGGTATGTACATAGTCAATGGTAGGCTTCGAGGGGACTTCTTTGGTAGGTACACCTATAGGTCATCTCTTGGCAGTAGTACTATAGACTACTTTATCACTGATCTCAACCCAGAGTCTCTTAGAGTGTTCATAGTCAGCCCACTGACACCCCTATCAGATCACAGAAAAAGCAGTCTACTTCAACAGAGCTATGCTCAATCATGAGGCATCAAAGCCAAAGGAACTGAATAATATTAAGAAATACTATAGATGGAAGGAAAGCAGTGTGGAAATCTATGGAAAAAACTATTGAGCAACAACAAATTCAATCCCATCAAGACAATTTCCTGGACAAAATATTTCACTGTAATAGTGAAGTCGTTAATAACTTCTTTGGGACAGGGGTCAGTATTTTCACGTCTGGATGAAAAGCATCTCCAAAGTAAACGGCCTGCTACTCAGACCCAGAAGCTAAGATATGCATATTATTAGTAGATTTGAATAGAAAACACTCTGAAGTTTCTAAAAACTGTTTGAATCATGTCTGTGAGTATAACAGAACTTATTTGTCAGGCGAAACCCAGAGGGCGTAAAGCATTTTTGAAATCTGTCACGTTGGCTGGATTCACAACAAGTGTAGCTTTAATTCGTTATATTGAATGTGTGATTTCATCAAAGTACATTTGTTATAGAGATTTATTTGAATTTGGCGCTCTGCATTTTCAATGGATGTTGGCCAGGTGGGAAGCTACCGTCCCACATATCCCAGAGAAGTTAACTTAGCAGTAGTAAACCTTAACATTATACTTGACATCTCAGCTTCCCTATCAAATCCCAAAACTTCAAGCAGACAACCTAAGACAATTAACAACAATGACAAATGGTTTTTTACCAAGAATGCAAAAACTTTATAAAGAAATTGAGAACCCTGTCCAACCAAAAACATAGAGACCCAGAAAACCTGAGCCTACGCCTTCACTATGGTGAATCACTAAAACAATACAGAAATACACTACGGAAAGGAAGGAACAGCAAGTCGGAAATCAGCTCAATGTAATTGAAGAATCCATAGAATCTAACCACTTCTGGGAAAATTGGAAAACTAAACAAACAACAACACAAAGAGTTATCTATCCAAAATGGAGATGTATGGATAAACCACTTATCCAATCTTTTTGGCTCCATAACAAATAACAAACAGCAAAAATTATATGAATGATCAAATACAAATCTTAGAATCAACTATTAAAAAAACCCGCTGGATTCTCCAATTACATTGAATGAACTACAGGACAAAATACAAACCCTCCAACCCAAAAAGTCCTGTGGGGTTGATGGTGTCCAAAATTAAATTTATGATTCATAGCCCGAAGCCTCCAGTGATGATCCATGGCCCGGAGCCTCCAGTGTTGATCCATGGCCCAGAGACTCTAGAGACGATCCAAGGTACAGAGCCTCCAGCGTCAGTTCCCATTCCGGAGCCTCCAGCGACGGTTCCCAGTCCGGAGTCTCCAGTGACGGTTCCCGGTCAGGCACCTCGAGCGGGGGTTCCCATTCCGGAGCCTCCGGCGACGATCCACGGTCCGGTTCCTCCGGCGACGATCCACGGTCCGGTTCCTCCTGCAACGATCCATGGTCCGGAGTCCCCTGGCATAGATCCGCGGTCCGGAGACTCCGGCGACAACCCATGGTCCGGAGTCCCCTGCGATGATCCATGGTCCGGAGTCCCCAGCGACGATCTACGGTCCGGTTTTTCCGGCGATGATCCACGGTCCTGTTCCCCCGGCAAAGATCCGCGGTCCGGAGTCTCCGGCGACGACCCATGGTCCAGAGCCCTTTTATTCTCCATTTTGGTTAGATAAGGGTGTGACTAGGGTGGGCTATGTTTTCTATTTCTTTGTTGGCCGGGTATGGTTCCCAATCAGAGGCAGCAGTCTATCGTTGTCTCTATTTGGGGATCATACTTAGGCAGCTTTTTCCCACCTGTAGTTTGTGGGATCTTGCTTTGGTACTGTGTCGTTTAGCCCTACTAAACTTTACGTTTAATTTTGTATTTGTTGTTTTTTTGTTCATTGAATAAAGTAAGATGTACGCCTACCACGCTGCACCTTGGTCCGATCATTCCACCAACGAGCGTAACAGATCACCCCAATCCACAAACGTGGAGACAAAGTTGACCCCAACAACTACCGTAGGATATACGTCAACAGCAACCTTGGGAAAATCCTCTGCATTATCATTAACAGCAGACTTGTATATTTCCTCAGCGTACTGAGAAAATGTACTGAGAAAGTACTGAGAAAAGTACTTTCTCAAAGTACTGAGAAAATGTCAAATTGGCTTTTCACCAAATTACTGCTTTAAATGACAAATAAACAAACCAAAACAAAGGTAAAGTCTTCTCATGCTTTGTTGATTTCAAAAAAGCATTTGATTCAATTTGGCACGAGGCCCTGCTATACAAGTTGATAGAAAGTAATTTTGGAGCGAAAACATACAACATAAAATCCATGTACACAAACATCAAGTGTGTGACTAAAATTGGCAAAAAACACACACATTTCAATTTTACGAGGGCAAGGGGTGAGACAGGGATGCAGCTTAAGCCCCACCCTCTTCAACATGTATATCAATGAATTGGCGAGTGGACTAGAACAGTCTGCAGCACCCGGCCTCAGCCTACTAGAAAGTCAAATGTCTACTGTTTGCTGACGATCTGGTCCTTCTGTCCCCAACCAAGTAGGGCCTACAGCAGAACCTAGATCTTCTGAACAGAATCTGTCAGACCTTGGTCCTGATAGTAAATCTCAGTAAGACAAAAATAATAGTGTCCAAAAAAGGTCCAGTTGCCACGACCACGAATAAAAATTCCATCTAGACACCATTGCCCTAGAGCACACAAAAACTATACATACCTCAGCCTAAACATCAGCACCACAAGTAACTTCCACAAAGCTGTGAATGATCTGAGAGACAAGGCAAGAAGGGCCTTCTATGCCATCAAAAGGAACATACCATTTGACATACCAATTAGGATCTGGCTAAAAATACTTGAATCAGTTATAGAACCCATTGTGAGGTCTGGGGTCTGCTCACCAACCAAGAATTCACAAAATGGGACAAACACCAAATTGAGACTGCATTCAGAATTCTGCAAACATATCCTCCGTGTACAACGTAGAACACCAAATAATAGATCAATTGCAGAATAAGGCCAATATCAGATAATTACCAAATTCCAGAAAAGAGACGTTAAATTCTACAACCACCTAAAAGGAAACGATTCCCAAACCTTCTATAACAAAGCCATCATCTACAGAGAAATGAACCTGGAGAAGAGCACCTTCAGCATGCAAGTCCTGGGGCTGGAAAAATGAGGAAAAATAAAAGAGAATTACTTGACACATTTTTTTAAACAGAGCAAACAAGAATGTTATTTTGGCCTAAACAGAGACTACACAGTTGCAGAATACCTGACCACTGTGACTGACCCAAAATTAAGGAAATCTTTGACTATGTGCAGACTCAGTGAGCATAGCCTTGCTATTGAGAATAGCCGCCAAATGTATCCCCATATTAGAGACACATATTTCCCTCAGATTACACAGACCCACAAGGAATTTGAAAACAAATCCAATTTTGATAAACTCCCATATCTTTTGCGTGAAATACCACTGTGTGCAATCACAACGGAAGATTTTTGACCTGTTGCCACGAGAAAGGGCAACCAGTGAAGAACAAACACCATTGTAAATACAACCCATATTTATGTTGATTTATTTTCCCTTTTGTACTTTAACTATTTGTACATAATACGACATATCTAAATGTCCAATGTCAATTGAGCCATTAAATCGCAATTGAAATTCAGAGAGAGAGAGAGAGAGAGAGAGAGAGAGAGAGAGAGAGAGAGAGAGAGAGAGAGAGAGAGACGGACGGAGAGCTGACTGCTCACACACCTGCTGCTGTGGATAGTAGGAGATAAGCATAGAATAATCATGACCACAATTTACATTAACTTCATCTGTTCTCCTCCCTGTGTTTGGGTGTTAATGTGTGTGTGTGCGTGTCCTTGTGTATGTGCGTGTGTGTGTGTGTGTGTGTCTACGACTTACAGATCTGATGTATGGCTAGGAGGTAGCTGTAGCTGTGGTCCTATCATGGGTACTTACTTACTAGAGCCTTTCTGTGACACGCTCCAGCAAGATTTGGCTTGGCGTGGTGCATGTCTCACGGCTAATTTCTCTGTGAGAATATTTAGGCCCATTAAAGGTGCAACACCCCCTCTCTCTGCCTCTCCTAACCCCACCGCCCTGTGACCAGATGGTATGGCCAGCCATTATGATGCTGTTTAGCTAATTACCAAGGCTTTCTACATCCAGAAAAGGGCATCGCCCCACTCCTCCACCCCAGACACCCTCCCCCTATCTGGGCGCCTGAGGTTGCCGGTGCTGGGTGCTGAGCCAGGAAATACAGGAAGTATCAACAGGGCATCATGGGTTACTGTGCTCTGTCAGCACGGGGATTGGCTGGTTGGGGACCTGTGTGACCTGTGTGACATTAGACCAGTAAATAAAGCTGCAGTAACCATCTGTATGGCCTGTCCCTTACATCCATATCATACAGACTCACACAGGGTAGATAGATCATTAGACAGGATAGACAAGGTAGATAGATAATTAGACAGGATAGACAAGGTAGATAGATCATTAGACAGGATAGACAAGGTAGATAGATAATTAGACAGGATTATCCAGATAGATAGATAATTAGACAGGATTATCAGGGAGATAGATAATTAGACAGGATAATCAGGGAAGATAGAAAATTAGACAGGATAACCAGGATAGCTAATTAGACGGGATCGTCAGGGAGATAATTAGACAGGACAATCAGGGTAGCTAGACAATGCCCAGGTCAGTGGAAGACAAGCAGTGCATGCAAGTGAACACACACATGCACACACACACACACACACACACACACACACACACACACACACACACACACACACACACACACACACACACACACACACACACACACACACACACACACACACACACACACACACACACACACACACACACACACACTACCATGTGCTTAGTAATGTGGAACTCCACACAGGGCTGTCAAAATGCTGGTACTAGACACAGTGACGCCAAACATGCTACACCGTAGTCCACAATCAAGTCCCTGTTCATTAACTGTATTGAGCTCTGGCTGGTGGTGTAAAATCCTGTGCACAAAGGGAATGGACACAGACACTCCTGCACACTCTGCACACACACACGCACACACACGCACACACACACACTTGCACCCAGCTATATTCACTGAGGACACTCCCCAACCCATCCCTCACCCCTCTGAGAGACCCCCCTCATTTAAAACCAGGCCAAGAGGGTAGCACTGATCTGGTAACAAACCCCAAACCCAGGAAGTTCTGCATGTCCTAATGAATGTGACCTTTAGCTGATATTTACATGCTATCCATGGTGTTGAATTAGCATGCGGAACACTAAACTTAGATTAAATAAAGCATCACATCTGTAGTTGACCTATGCAGCTGCCAAGACAACCACTTACCCAGGATGCAATGTTCATTACAATGTTACACACTCCTGTTATTTGCATGCTGGTTGGTGGTGGAGCAGAGCAGAGCAGAGCAACTGTAGGCTATCTTCCTGTGAGAAACTTGGTTTGTGATCGAAATTCCTCGGCGGCAAGAGGTGAAATATCTATCAGGGACAATTTTCACTTTCCCATCTCGTAAGGTCAAAGGTAGGTCAACATGTTGGCCTTCTGTCATAACAACTTTGTCTATTGTACGGCAGTCTGTTTTCGCCGCTGCTGTCTGAGATGGGGAAAACACATAAACGTGTGTGTGCGCGTGTGTCTTCTCTGGAGAGCGTGGTCGGCGCCTGATGATGAGATTGTCAGCGCCACAACGTTGATGCGATGGTGTCGTCTCCTGTATGGACCGCCATTACCATACTAATGGAGATGACTGAGTGACAGACAGGCAGGTGCAGGCCACAGAAACACTAACGTCTGCAGGTTACCATACAGACTGTGGCGGACAACTGTCACTTTAAGATGACTGTTCCACCCGCATGTCGAGCCGTTACTGATGGGTAACAAAGGCTCAAAAGCACTGAGTGACGTGAATCAGGATGACTAAGAATGACAATAGCCTATGTTTATTCATGTTAATAAACCAATGGTTATTCATGTAGACATGTATAGTAGCTGGCAATATGGAGCTCGACTCAGGCTCATAAACAGTAGATTATCCAGGTGCCACAGTTGATATGAGCTCCAACGAGCTCCATTTCATTCCCCCGAAGTGGACTGTGTGAGTGAATGTTCATGTCGCTGCTACCATAGACATGTCAGGCCACTAATTGCTGGTATCTAGGCTGTTTGATGCGCTCACACCTGCAGCACTACGAGCCATGGTTAGACCTAATAGATTTTCTCCCCCAGCTCAGCTCAAAAAGGTAGAAAGGTTACAGTAGGTTATGGGCGTCGTTGACATCATTGGCGTTTTAAATGGGAAAGTTAAACGCCAGTGGGTGTACTCTGGAACTCTGGAACTCTGGTGTGCTGTGCTGTATTGCTGAAACGTGTGTCATTAAGCCAGCAGTTCTGTCTGGCGTTAAAATGTAGCAAACAACTGGCACACTTTGATAAGACGTTTGTGGACCGTGAACAGTGACCAGTATCAAAAGAGATCCAGCTATTACACGACGCTGACACAATGCGTAGGCATTCATCCAGTCATCAATTAGTCAATACCAGATGACGCAAAGATTAGGGAAAGTCACAAATATGGGGTCTCTAATTTCCTACCAACGTCACGTCTCCTCCACTCCTCCTTTCTCTCCTCTTCTCTCTCTCTCGTTGTTTGCTCTCCTCCTGTGTACACTCCCCCTTGTTAGCACTCTTTGTCTCCAGCACCCCAGCACATGTCTCCCAGGTGTGTGGTGCGTGTGTGTGTTTGTGTGTGAATGTGTGCACGTGTGTGTGTGCACGTGTGTGTGCGTATGTGCGTGTGAGTGTGTGTGCGCGTGCGCCCACGCTGTGTGTGTGTGTGTGTGTGCGTGCGTGCATGCACGCTGTGTGTGTGTGTGTGTTTGTGTGTGTGCGTGCGTGCGTGCGTGCTTGCGTGCGTGTGTGTGTGTGTGCATTTGTACGGCCGTATCTGTGTGAAGCTGAGCTGAGAGCCCATCTGTAGCAGCCTCCTGAGCCTCTGGAGAGAGCCCACAAAGGCTTCTAATTATCCCTGACCTTCTGGCTCCTCTCTCTGCCTCTTACTCCCGGGCCCCTGTGGCTCACTCCTCAGGTCCCCTTCCTTTGCCTGGCTGTTTGTCCCCCAGCCTGTACAAAATAGCCCCACGCTTAGCTCCATCCCTTAATTGGTGTCATTTCACAGAGACAAAGCCTCTATGTTTGGCACACGACGTTTCGTTGAAGGTCAGTCAAGGAGAAGGGCTGGTCTGACTGGCTGAGTGCACCTGCATGGCCGACGGGGTGGGGTTTGGACCTGGAGGGTTGCGTCCCATTCCCTATATAGTGCACTACCTTTGACCAGGACCCATAGGTATCACCCCATAGGGCCCTGGTCAAAAGCGGTGCACTACATAGGCAATAGGGGTGCCATTTTGTCACGGTTCATGAATCCACTGCCTCCGTCTCTCTTTCTCGCTCTCTCTCTCTCTCTCTCTCTCTCTCTCTCTCTCTCTCTCCAGTGTTTGTGTGGGCGTGGTTTCCCAATCTCGGCCTGATTGTCTGCGCCAGCTGGAACCACTTATCTTCCCTTTATATGTTCTGTTACCAGTGTTTCTTGTTGTCAGATCGTGGTTTCTTCTCTGAGGTTGTGTCGTGTGTCCGTGCTCTTCTCTTGTGTGGATTATCTGCTGTGCTCCTTCCTACTCATCTGGACACACTCCCCTGGTTTTCTCAGCACGTTATGATCGGAAGATGCGCCCGAGTTCCTGGGTCGGATTCCTTCTGAGTACAGTCTGTCTGTCATGTTGCTGCTGTGAACTACATTCATTAAAACCATCGTTGCTTGCATCTTGCATCCGCCTCTGTGTTGTAACAGAACGATCTGACCAGACCATGGATGCAGCGAGTTCAACGAGTCTGACCGAATTCCTTTCCCGCAGTATCACGAGAATGGATCAACAAGAGGAGAACATCTCCAGCACAGGTCGTGCAGTACAAGCCCTTTCGACGCAGGTATCCCAGCTGACCCAACAATTGCAACATCTGAGGGGTTCCGCTGCGCCACCTACACCGGCAGTTCAACCCGCCCCGCCAGAGCCGGATTCCCAGCTAGAGCCACGGCTACCGACACCAGAGGGTTATTCAGGTGATCCTGACTATTGCAGAGCCTTTCTTACGAGATGTTCCATGCATTTCTCGTTGCAGCCACGGACCTTCAACCGTGAACAGTCTAAGGTAGCATTCGTACTCACACTGCTATCAGGCAAAGCGTCTCTCTGGGGAACGGCGGTGTGGGCGAACCAGGACCCATGCTGCACCTCTTTCCAGACACTCTCCGAGGAGATGAGAAGGGTCTTCGATCGGGCCGTGGCGGGTAGGGAGACGGCCAGACTACTCGCTGACCTTCGCCAAGGAGACCATTCAGTATCGGAATACTCCATCCAATTCCGCACTCTGGCCGCTGAGTGTCAGTGGAACGAGGAGGCGCAGTGGGACATGTTCCTGCATGGACTGGAGGACCGGATCCAGAAGGAGATTTATGTTCTGGACCTTCCCAGGAGTTTAAATGGACTAGTGGAACTAGCCCTGAGGGTCGACGCTCGTCTGAGTCGTATTGGCCGCCGAGCATGCCCTAACAGACCGTATAACGACACGGAGGGCTGGCATGCCAGCGTCGGGAACACGGCCAGTTCAGCCTCCGCTCACGAACCCATGCAGCTGGGGAGAGCTCGCCTCTCCCGGGAAGAGAGGGAAAGGCGGAGATCCCAAGGACTCTGTCTCTACTGTGGTAGAGCGGGCCACTTTATCCACTCCTGCCCGGTAAAAGATCAGGCCCGGTAGTAAACATGAGGCTACTATCGGGTGGTGTCACCACAGAGAAGACCTCATCATCTACTCTCCTCCCGGTAAGACTAAGATGGGCCACCCACACGCACGACACCCAAGCCTTACTGGACTCAGGAGCAGAGGGTAATTTCATGGACTTCAAGCTCGCTCACAAACTCCAGATCCCTATCACCTCACTCACGCACAAGATATCCGTCAACGCTCTCAATGGTCAAGAACTCCCCAACATTTCTCACACCACTGAACCTATCACACTCATCACTTCTGGCAATCACACTGAGACACTATCATTCCTACTCATGGACTCACCCCTTGCACCATTAGTTCTCGGCCACCCTTGGCTCACCCAACACAACCCCAGAGTTGACTGGGGTCATAACTCTATATCCATGTGGAGTAACAAGTGTCTTGAGTCCTGTTTAGTGTCTGCTTGTTCGTCTGTGTCTGATTCTGTGTTTCTAGAGGAGGCAGTGGATTTGTCTAACGTGCCCGTTGAATACCTCGACCTGAAGGAGGTGTTCAGTAAGTCCCGTGCTGCTTCCCTTCCTCCGCATCGTCCCTATGACTGTGCAATAGAATTATTGCCAGGTGAGTCTCCGCCTAAAGGCAAGTTATATTCACTTTCTGTTCCTGAGAGGGAGGCTATGGAGAGATACATCTCTGGTTCTCTGGCATCTAAATTCATTCGTCCTTCCTCTTCTCCAGCGGGGGCGGGGTTCTTCTTTGTGGGGAAGAAGGACGGATCTCTGCGTCCTTGCATTGATTACCGTGGGTTGAATAACATCACAGTGAAGAATACCTATCCCTTACCGTTGATGTCCTCCGCCTTTGAAAGGTTACAGGGAGCATCCGTGTTCACTAAGTTGGATTTACGTAATGCATATCATTTGGTTCGCATAAGGGAGGGGGACGAATGGAAGACCGCGTTTAACACCCCCAGAGGGCACTTCGAATATTTGGTCATGCCTTTTGGGCTATCCAACTCCCCAGCGGTTTTCCAGGCACTCGTCAATGACGTGCTGAGAGATATGATTGATCAGTTCATATATGTTTACCTGGATGACATACTGATTTTTTCTTCTTCTCTCCAGGAACACGCTCAACACGTCAGACGAGTGCTTCAGAGGTTGCTGGAGAATGGACTTTTTGTCAAGGCGGAGAAATGCATTTTTCATGCACAATCCGTTCCATTCCTAGGTTACATCGTCTCGACTGAAGGTATTCGCATGGATCCCGACAAGGTTAAGGCTGTGGTGGATTGGCCAAGCCCAGATTCCCGTAAGGCCCTACAGAGGTTTCTGGGATTCGCCAATTTCTACCGGCGTTTCGTTCGCAACTTTAGCCAGATAGTCGCTCCTCTTACCGCCTTAACCTCTCCCAGAGTGACGTTCAGGTGGTCCGATACAGCCGAGGCTGCATTCGCCAAACTCAAGAGCCGCTTTGTTTCGGCTCCTATCCTCATAGCTCCCGATCCCTCGCGTCAGTTCGTGGTGGAGGTGGACGCTTCAGAGGTGGGGGTAGGTGCGGTACTTTCCCAACGTTCCTCTTCTGACGACAAGATGCACCCTTGCGCGTTCCTTTCCCATCGGTTATCACCTGCGGAACGCAACTACGACATTGGCAACAGAGAGTTGTTGGCAGTGAAGTTAGCACTGGAGGAGTGGCGCCATTGGTTAGAGGGTTCGGGGGTACCTTTTATAGTTTGGACCGATCACAAGAATTTGGAGTATATCAGAACCGCCAAGCGACTCAACTCCAGGCAGGCGCGGTGGGCACTCTTTTCGGACGTTTTGACTTCTCTCTCTCGTATCGCCCGGGTTCCAAGAATGTCAAACCCGATTCCCTTTCTCGCATTTTTGACCATTCCGAACGCCCATCCACTCCCGAGTGCATCCTACCCGGGACCCTAGTGGTCTCCACACTCACATGGGAGGTTGAATCGAGGGTCAAAACGGCCTTAGAGGGGGTCACGCCTCCGCCCGGTTGCCCGCCTAATCGGTTGTTTGTGCCGGAGGGGTGTCGGTCCGATGTTATTCGGTGGGGGCACTGCTCCAACGTAGCGTGTCATCCAGGAGTCAGCCGCACTAGCTTTTTGGTTAAGCAACGCTTTTGGTGGCCATTGATGGCTCGTGACATTCACAGTTTTGTCTTGGCCTGCTCGGTTTGTGCCACTGGGAAGACTTCTAATCGACCCCCAGATGGGTTACTCCAACCGCTGTCGGTCCCTTCGAGACCCTGGTCCCACATCGCGCTAGATTTTGTTACCGGCCTCCCGCCCTCCCAGGGCAAGACGGTTGTTTTGACCGTGGTGGACCGGTTCTCGAAGGCGGCTCATTTTATTCCCTTGCCTAAATTACCATCTGCCAAGGAGACAGCGGTAACTGTCGTGGATCACGTCTTTCGCTTACATGGCCTGCCGATGGACGTAGTTTCTGACCGGGGGCCCCAATTTGTGTCCAAGTTTTGGCAAGAGTTTTGTAGGTTACTGGGAGCGAGTGTCAGCCTGTCTTCAGGGTTTCATCCCCAGAGCAACGGTCAAACGGAGAGGGCCAACCAAGATTTGGAGAGAGTGTTGCGATGTTTGGTTTCTAAGAATCCCTCTTCCTGGAGTCAACAACTCTCTATGGTTGAGTACGCTCACAATTCGTTGCCAGTGGCTGCCACGGGTCTCTCTCCGTTTGAGTGTAGTTTAGGTTACCAGCCACCTATCTTTCCCAGTACGGAGTCCGAGGTCACTGTTCCCTCCGCTCACGCTTTCATCCAGAGGTGCCGTCACGCATGGAGCAGAGCCCGTGAGACTCTTCTCCGGGTGGGGGCGCGCACCAAGGCTAAGGCCGATCGCCACCGGTCGAAGCCTCCGGTATACGTCGTTGGCCAAAGAGTGTGGCTTTCTACTAAGAACATTCCACTCCGATCCGTTTCGAACAAGCTTGCCCCCAAATTTATCGGCCCGTTCAGAGTCACCAGGATCATTAGTCCGGTGGCGGTCCGGCTCAAGCTTCCTCCGGCGTATAGGAGAATTCATCCTACCTTTCATGTGTCTAAAATAAAACCTGTGTTTCAGGCACGCATTAACCCGCCGGTCCCGGTTCCCCCGCCGCCACGACTTGTTGATGGGGAGACCACCTTTTCTGTCAATCGTATTTTGGACTCTAGAAGGAGGGGACGCGGATTCCAGTACCTGGTGGACTGGGAGGGTTACGGCCCGGAGGAGAGAAGTTGGGTACCTGCTAGGGACATTCTGGATCACTCCCTTATCGATGATTTCAATCGACAGGTAAATTCGCCTGGGAACGCCAAGAGGCGTTCCTAGGGGGGGGGGTATTGTCACGGTTCATGAATCCACTGCCTCCGTCTCTCTTTCTCTCTCTCTCTCTCTCTCTCTCTCTCTCTCTCTCTCTCTCTCTCTCTCTCCAGTGTTTGTGTGGGCGTGGTTTCCCAATCTCGGCCTGATTGTCTGCGCCAGCTGGAACCACTTATCTTCCCTTTATATGTTCTGTTACCAGTGTTTCTTGTTGTCAGATCGTGGTTTCTTCTCTGAGGTTGTGTCGTGTGTCCGTGCTCTTCTCTTGTGTGGATTATCTGCTGTGCTCCTTCCTACTCATCTGGACACACTCCCCTGGTTTTCTCAGCACGTTATGATCGGAAGATGCGCCCGAGTTCCTGGGTCGGATTCCTTCTGAGTACAGTCTGTCTGTCATGTTGCTGCTGTGAACTACATTCATTAAAACCATCGTTGCTTGCATCTTGCATCCGCCTCTGTGTTGTAACACATTTAGGATGCAGACAAGGTGTTTCGTATCATGTTATTTTTGTGGCGGATCGTTGTTTTATCACGCTGTTGTTTTACAGGAGAAGGGTG
Source organism: Oncorhynchus masou masou (assembly GCF_036934945.1). Lineage (NCBI taxonomy): Eukaryota > Metazoa > Chordata > Actinopteri > Salmoniformes > Salmonidae > Oncorhynchus > Oncorhynchus masou. Next base: position 43,972,584 of record NC_088241.1, on the reverse strand, counting down.
AAGATAAGCCTGTCATTAAGATCCAGCAGAGAGATAAGTACTGTTGATTTAAACACTTCTCTTTAAGTATTGTGAAGGAGATGATTAAAATGGGTTTTGAAAAGCATGAGGAGGGCTCCACGGCGTTACTGTAGTCTATCAAACAACAATTCCATCAAAGTCTGCATTGAGAAAGATTTTTCAATTTAAAAATGGAATATCTGATTTATTTTTCTTTTATGTCACCTTTACTTAACCAGGTCGGCTAGTTGAGAACAAGTACTCATTTACTACGACCTGGCCAAGATAAAGCAAAGCAGTTCGACACATACAGCAACACAGAGTTACACATGGAATAAACAAACATTCAGTCAATAATACAGTACAAAACGTCTATATACAGTGTGTGCAAATGAGGTAAGATAAGGGAGGTAAGGCAATAAATAGGCCATGGTGGCGAAGTAATTACAATATAGCAATTTACCACTGGAATGGTAGATGTGCAGAATATGAATGTGCAAGTAGAGATACTGGGGTGCAAAGGAGCAAGATAAATAAATAAATACAGTATGGCGATGAGGTAGTTGTATGGCTATTTACAGATGGGCTATGTACAGGTGCAGTGATCTTTGAGCTGCTCTGACAGCTGGGGCTTAAAGCTAGTGAGGGAGATATGAGTCTCTAGTTTTAGTGATTTTTGCAGTTCATTCCAGTCATTGGCAGCAGAGAACTGGAAGGAAAGGCAGCCAAAGGAAGAATTGGCTTTTGGGGTGACCAGTGAGATATACTTGCTGGAGAGCGTGCTACGGGTGGGTGCTGCTATGGTGACCAGTGAGCTGAGATAAGGCGGGGCTTTCCCTAGCAGAGACTTGTAGATGACCTGGAGCCAGTGGGTTTGGCGACAAATATGAAGAGAGGGCCAGCCAACGAGAGCATACAGGTCGCAGTGATGGGTAGTATATAGGGCTTTGGTGACAAAATGGATGGCACTGTGATAGACTGCATCCAATTTGTTGAGTAGAGTGTTGGAGGCTATTTTGTAAATGACATCGCCATTGTCGAGGATCGGTAGGATGGCCAGTTTTCAGAGGGTATGTTTGGCTGCATGAGTGAAGGATACTTTGTTGCAAAATAGGAAGCCGATTCGGGATTTAATTTTGTATTGCAGATGCTTCATGTGAGTCTGGAAGGAGAGGTTACAGTCTAACCAGACACCTAGGTATTTGTAGTTGCCCACATATTCTAAGTCAGAACCGTCCATGCTGATGCTGGACGGGCGGGCAGGTGCGGGCAGCGATCAGTTGAAGAGCATGCATTTAGTTTTACTTGCATTTAAGAGCAGATGGAGGTCACGGGAAGGGCAGTTGTATGGCATTGAAGCTCGTCTGGAGGTGAGTTAACACAGTGTCCAAAGAAGGGCCAGAAGTATACAGAATGGAAATAATCACCAGCAGCAAGAGTGACATCATTGATGTATACAGAGAAGAGAGTTGGCCCAATAACTGAACCCTGTGGCACCCCCATAGAGACTGCCAGAGGTCCCTGACCTCAGCTAAAAACTCCACCACTGTGTGTTGTGTTGAGGGTGCTAACAGCATCCTCCATGACATCAGCTAATAACTCCACCACTGTGTGTTGTGTTGAGGGGGCTAGCAGTATCCTCCATGTCATCAGCTAATAACTCCACCACTGTGTGTTGTGTTGAGGGGGCTAGCAGCATCCTCCATGACGTCAGCTAATAATTCCACCACGGTGTGTTGTGTTGAGGGGGCTAGCAGTATCCTCCATGACATCAGCTAATAACTCTACCACTGTGTGTTGTGTTGAGGGGGCAAGCAGTATCCTCCATGACATCAGCTAATAACTCTACCACTGTGTGTTGTGTTGAGGGGGCTAGCAGCATCCTCCATGACATCAGCTAATAACTCCACCACTGTGTGTTGTGTTGACGGGGCTAGCAGTATCCTCCATGACGTCAACTAATAACTCCACCACTGTGTGTTGTGTTGAGGGGGCTAGCAGCATCCTCCATGACGTCAGCTAATAACTCCACCACTGTATGTTGTGTTGAGGGGGATAGCAGTATCCTCCATGACGTCAGCTAATAACTCCACCACGGTGTGTTGTGTTGAGTGGGCTAGCAGTATCATCCATGACATCAGCTAATAACTCCACCACTGTGTGTTGTGTTGAGGGGGCTAGCAGCATCCTCCATGACGCCAGCTAATAACTCCACCACTGTGTGTTGTGTTGAGGGGGCTAGCAGCATCCTCCATGATGTCAGCTAATAACTCCACCACTGTGTGTTGTGTTGAGGGGGCTAGCAGCATCCTCCATGATGTCAGCTAATAACTCCACCACTGTGTGTTGTGTTGAGGGGGCTAGCAGTATCCTCCATGACATCAGCTAATAACTCCACCACTGTGTGTTGTGTTGAGGGGGCTAGCAGTATCCTCCATGACATCAGCTAATAACTCCACCACGGTGTGTTGTGTTGAGGGGGCTAGCAGTATCCTCCATGACGTCAGCTAATAACTCCACCACTGTGTGTTGTGTTGAGGGGGATAGCAGTATCCTCCATGACGTCAGCTAATATCTCCACCACTGTGTGTTGTGTTGAGGGGGCTAGCAGTATCCTCCATGACATCAGCTAATAACTCCACATTTACATTTACATTTAAGTCATTTAGCAGACGCTCTTATCCAGAGCGACTTACAAATTGGTGAATTCACCTTCTGACATCCAGTGGAACAGCCACTTTACAATAGTGCCTCCACCACTGTGTGTTGTGTTGAGGGGGCTAGCAGTATCCTCCATGACGTCAGCTAATAACTCCACCACTGTGTGTTGTGTTGAGGGGGCTAGCAGTATCCTCCATGACGTCAGCTAATAACTCCACCACGGTGTGTTGTGTTGAGGGGGCTAGCAGCATCCTCCATGACGTCAGCTAATAACTCCACCACTGTGTGTTGTGTTGAGGGGGCTAGCAGCATCCTCCATGATGTCAGCTAATAACTCCACCACTGTGTGTTGTGTTGAGGGGGCTAGCAGTATCCTCCATGACATCAGCTAATAACTCCACCACTGTGTGTTGTGTTGAGGGGGCTAGCAGTATCCTCCATGACATCAGCTAATAACTCCACCACTGTGTGTTGTGTTGAGGGGGCTAGCAGCATCCTCCATGACGTCAGCTAATAACTCCACCACTGTGTGTTGTGTTGAGGGGGCTAGCAGTATCCTCCATGACATCAGCTAATAACTCCACCACTGTGTGTTGTGTTGAGGGGGCTAGCAGCATCCTCCATGACGTCAGCTAATAACTCCACCACTGTGTGTTGTGTTGAGGGGGCTAGCAGCATCCTCCATGACATCAGCTAATAACTCCACCACTGTGTGTTGTGTTGAGGGGGCTAGCAGTATCCTCCATGACATCAGCTAATAACTCCACCACTGTGTGTTGTGTTGAGGGGGCTAGCAGCATCCTCCATGACGTCAGCTAATAATTCCACCACGGTGTGTTGTGTTGAGGGGGCTAGCAGCATCCTCCATGACATCAGCTAATAACTCTACCACTGTGTGTTGTGTTGAGGGGGCAAGCAGTATCCTCCATGACATCAGCTAATAACTCTACCACTGTGTGTTGTGTTGAGGGGACTAGCAGCATCCTCCATGACATCAGCTAATAACTCCACCACTGTGTGTTGTGTTGACGGGGCTAGCAGTATCCTCCATGACATCAGCTAATAACTCCACATTTACATTTACATTTAAGTCATTTAGCAGACGCTCTTATCCAGAGCGACTTACAAATTGGTGAATTCACCTTCTGACATCCAGTGGAACAGCCACTTTACAATAGTGCCTCCACCACTGTGTGTTGTGTTGAGGGGGCTAGCAGTATCCTCCATGACGTCAGCTAATAACTCCACCACGGTGTGTTGTGTTGAGGGGGCTAGCAGCATCCTCCATGACGTCAGCTAATAACTCCACCACTGTGTGTTGTGTTGAGGGGGCTAGCAGCATCCTCCATGATGTCAGCTAATAACTCCACCACTGTGTGTTGTGTTGAGGGGGCTAGCAGTATCCTCCATGACATCAGCTAATAACTCCACCACTGTGTGTTGTGTTGAGGGGGCTAGCAGTATCCTCCATGACATCAGCTAATAACTCCACCACTGTGTGTTGTGTTGAGGGGGCTAGCAGCATCCTCCATGACGTCAGCTAATAACTCCACCACTGTGTGTTGTGTTGAGGGGGCTAGCAGTATCCTCCATGACGTCAGCTAATAACTCCACCACTGTGTGTTGTGTTGAGGGGGCTAGCAGCATCCTCCATGACGTCAGCTAATAACTCCACCACTGTGTGTTGTGTTGAGGGGGCTAGCAGCATCCTCCATGACATCAGCTAATAACTCCACCACTGTGTGTTGTGTTGAGGGGGCTAGCAGTATCCTCCATGACATCAGCTAATAACTCCACCACTGTGTGTTGTGTTGAGGGGGCTAGCAGCATCCTCCATGACATCAGCTAATAACTCCACCACTGTGTGTTGTGTTGACGGGGCTAGCAGTATCCTCCATGACGTCAACTAATAACTCCACCACTGTGTGTTGTGTTGAGGGGGCTAGCAGCATCCTCCATGACGTCAGCTAATAACTCCACCACTGTATGTTGTGTTGAGGGGGATAGCAGTATCCTCCATGACGTCAGCTAATAACTCCACCACGGTGTGTTGTGTTGAGTGGGCTAGCAGTATCATCCATGACATCAGCTAATAACTCCACCACTGTGTGTTGTGTTGAGGGGGCTAGCAGCATCCTCCATGACGTCAGCTAATAACTCCACCACTGTGTGTTGTGTTGAGGGGGCTAGCAGCATCCTCCATGACGTCAGCTAATAACTCCACCACTGTGTGCTGTGTTGAGAGGGCTAGCAGTATCCTCCATGACATCAGCTAATAACTCCACCACTGTGTGTTGTGTTGAGGGGGCTAGCAGTATCATCCATGACATCAGCTAATAACTCCACCACTGTGTGTTGTGTTGAGGGGGCTAGCAGCATCCTCCATGACGTCAGCTAATAACTCCACCACTGTGTGTTGTGTTGAGGGGGCTAGCAGCATCCTCCATGACGTCAGCTAATAACTCCACCACTGTGTGTTGTGTTGAGGGGGCTAGCAGTATCCTCCATGACATCAGCTAATAACTCCACCACTGTGTGTTGTGTTGAGGGGGCTAGCAGTATCCTCCATGACATCAGCTAATAACTCCACCACGGTGTGTTGTGTTGAGGGGGCTAGCAGTATCCTCCATGACGTCAGCTAATAACTCCACCACTGTGTGTTGTGTTGAGGGGGATAGCAGTATCCTCCATGACGTCAGCTAATATCTCCACCACGGTGTGTTGTGTTGAGGGGGCTAGCAGTATCCTCCATGACATCAGCTAATAACTCTACCACTGTGTGTTGTGTTGAGGGGGCTAGCAGTATCCTCCATGACATCAGCTAATAACTCCACCACTGTGTGTTGTGTTGAGGGGGCTAGCAGTATCCTCCATGACGTCAGCTAATAACTCCACCACTGTGTGTTGTGTTGAGGGGGCTAGCAGTATCCTCCATGACGTCAGCTAATAACTCCACCACGGTGTGTTGTGTTGAGGGGGCTAGCAGCATCCTCCATGACGTCAGCTAATAACTCCACCACTGTGTGTTGTGTTGAGGGGGCTAGCAGCATCCTCCATGATGTCAGCTAATAACTCCACCACTGTGTGTTGTGTTGAGGGGGCTAGCAGTATCCTCCATGACATCAGCTAATAACTCCACCACTGTGTGTTGTGTTGAGGGGGCTAGCAGTATCCTCCATGACATCAGCTAATAACTCCACCACTGTGTGTTGTGTTGAGGGGGCTAGCAGCATCCTCCATGACGTCAGCTAATAACTCCACCACTGTGTGTTGTGTTGAGGGGGCTAGCAGTATCCTCCATGACATCAGCTAATAACTCCACCACTGTGTGTTGTGTTGAGGGGGCTAGCAGCATCCTCCATGACGTCAGCTAATAACTCCACCACTGTGTGTTGTGTTGAGGGGGCTAGCAGCATCCTCCATGACATCAGCTAATAACTCCACCACTGTGTGTTGTGTTGAGGGGGCTCGCAGCATCCTCCATGACATCAGCTAATAACTCCACCACGGTGTGTTGTGTTGAGGGGGCAAGCAGCATCTTCCATGATGTCAGCTAATAACTCCACCACGGTGTGTTGTGTTGAGGGGGCTAGCAGCATCCTCCATGACGTCAGCTAATAACTCCACCACGGTGTGTTGTGTTGAGGGGGCTAGCAGCATCCTCCATGACGTCAGCTAATAACTCCACCACTGTGTGTTGTGTTGAGGGGGCTAGCAGTATCCTCCATGACGTCAGCTAATAACTCCACCACGGTGTGTTGTGTTGAGGGGGCTAGCAGCATCCTCCATGACGTCAGCTAATAACTCCACCACGGTGTGTTGTGTTGAGGGGGCTAGCAGCATCCTCCATGACGTCAGCTAATAACTCCACCACGGTGTGTTGTGTTGAGGGGGCTAGCAGCATCCTCCATGACATCAGCTAATAACTCCACCACGGTGTGTTGTGTTGAGGGGGCTAGCAGCATCCTCCATGACGTCAGCTAATAACTCCACCACGGTGTGTTGTGTTGAGGGGGCTAGCAGCATCCTCCATGACGTCAGCTAATAACTCCACCACGGTGTGTTGTGTTGAGGGGGCTAGCAGCATCCTCCATGACGTCAGCTAATAACTCCACTACGGTGTGTTGTGTTGAGGGGGCTAGCAGCATCCTCCATGACATCAGCTAATAACTCCACCACTGTGTGTTGTGTTGAGGGGGCTAGCAGCATCCTCCATGACATCAGCTAATAACTCCACCACTGTGTGTTGTGTTGAGGGGGCTAGCAGTATCCTCCATGACAGCTCAGGTTCAAATGGTTACGGAGACAGAAATGTGTCAATGTTGTCTAGATCAGCATGGAGAGCAAGTAAAAGAGACATACACAAACTCACACATGAATGCAACCGCACACATACCAATCCCATTGTTGTCTTTGTGTAACACCACCGACTCCGGTTAGCGAGCCAAAGTGTTAGGATACACCCCTTCTAGTATGTCCTGGTGCCAAACACTGTTCATCCCAGTATATTTCACAATGATGAATGGAAATGTTTTCAAGTGGATACTAATATTCTCTTGCCAGATTTCGACACACTATCTGCAGCTGGTATATCCATCATCGGATTTAAAGATCCGTTCTCACACCTTTGATTTACAGAAACCGACATCTCTTCAGATGGCGTAAGAACTAAATGTGCTTACGGTGGAGATTTCAAAGGTCATATTAGCCAACAATCCACATAGCAATTAGCCTGCTTCTCACAAATAGAGAAACAGATGGCATGAACAGTACTACAGATTGTTAATAATCTGACTAAACCAGAAAATGTATAGTAAGGATTATAAAATACGCTCGCTCTATCCCTTCGTGTCAGGGAAATGATTTATGGTCTTTATGGGAACCACTAGATGAACCACATTTATTCTCTACGCCCCTACCGCTGCCATTCTCTCTGCTGGTGTTTATGTTTGGTTTCGTTGTCACGGTTGAATGGGAACTGAACAGGAGTGGTGATTAAGATTCAGGATTATTGAATTTCAACAGTTCTCAAATGTAGATTTATCGCCCCGTAAGAGGTGGCCCGGCCGTCTCGTTGCTTTGTTTCTTTACTGAGGACGTTGAACCAACAAATAGTGATTAGCAGGTATAATAACTGCTAATTAGCCTTGAAAAACACCCTTGGAAGTCGGGCGAGAGGCTTGCAGGTTGTCCATATATTCAATGCATTAGACCACTTGTTGGGCCTACTACAGTGATTTATGGAGACGTTTTCGAGCAGAAAATAACATCCCCTGCCACAGATGCTCTGTATTTTGCTCATGCCACTTATAACAAATGATGAATTCGATATGAGTGGGCAGCTTCTATCAACGATAATCATTATATCTGTAAAAATGTCTAACCTGAAACCGCCTCCTAATGGCATCACCATGGAGACCGTGATGACATAGTTCCAGGTGTGAGGAGGGGGAAATAGTCATGGGAGCGAAGGTTGTGACGTGGTTTAGAAACACATCATTGAATATCAGCGCCCTAAGCAGCGGTAAATAACATTGGTGTGCTGATACTTCCCACTGAAACTATTTACTACCGATGGTCGGGGTTACCTAGGAAACCATACAAGGAAGAATCTGGATAGTGAAACAGGGGCAATAAGACAGGTGGTCCATGGGGAAATTTCATACTATCTGTGCAAATATTCATGTGCAAGCATAGTACATACACATAGGCCTGCAACTGCAACATGCAACACACACATACACACACACACACACACTCACACACATACAAGCACATACACACGTACACACTTACACGCATGCAGGCATGCCCTGAATCTATATTTGTTTTCTTTTCATGTCAGAGACTATACTGAGGCTCTTGCTTTTGTTAGAAACGCATCACAGGAGCTGTATGAAGTATGTATATGTAAGCTGACAACTTAAGACACGCAACTCGGCACAATATAGTCAATATGCATGTAGACACCAGAGCAGTCAAGTAGGACAGCTACTCTATACACTGACTAGATCGTCTTGTTGTTGTCATTGCTGTTCTTGTTCTTGTTGTTTTTGTGTTTAGTGACTTTAGTGTTTTCTGTCGGACTGTTGTTCAGTTGCTGTGTTGTCAGAAGAGAGAAGTGACGACCGTGTCTCTTTACTTGATGACTTGGAAGCTTGTCGCCTCCCCCTGTCCTCAATCACTCCACCCTGGTTAATTAGCAAGGTCTCTTCTCTTCTATTAAGGAAGCATTAAGGAGAAGAACAACACAACTCACAACCCATTGCCTGTATAGCGACAGTAAATATAATGTATTCACAACAGAGAGATCCCTGCGTCCCAAATGGAATGGAAAGGCACCCAGGGCTCTGGTCAAATAGAGTGCACCAAATATGTAATATAGTGCCATTTGGGATGCAGAGTGTCTGCTGTTTCTACTTAATTTAATTACTGGCTGATCAGATTATTGCTTGACTTGATAGGACACAGAAAAACAACTTTGTTGTGTAACAAATAAATACACATATGAATTAATTAAAAGTCTGTTTGAACAGGCACTTCAAAATAATTCACAAAGTAGAAGAATTCAAAAATGTGGGTTGTGAAATATTGTGAATGCAACTATGCTGCATAGTACAAACCCATTATCTCTGGCTTAAATTCTACTTTTTAACTTCTCTTACCATTCTGGAGTACTTTTGTCTTGAAACAAACCATTTATAGCAAATACACTTAACTCAAAAAGGCCACCTAAATCTGCCCTATTACAGTATCAGATACCATGCCAAACTCTTATCAAAATAAAATAAATCACTGCAAGATTGATTTTACTTTTCTATGTTGAACACTATTTGAATTCCATTTGAAATGTAGAAATGGTCTATCTGATTTAGTCAGACTTCATCAAAGGTACTTCCACCCCGGTCTCATCTACCCTGGTCTCTTCCACCCTGTTCTTGTCTACCCTGGTCTCGTCTACCCTGGTCTGTTCCACCCTGGTCTCGTCTACCCTGGTCTCT